>NC_056721.1:12258499-12358499 GCF_018831695.1 Puntigrus tetrazona | reverse complement strand
AACGGGGGAGAAATCCCACATCCATCCACGTCACACTGCAGCACATCAAGCTCTTCTCCACTCTCCTCTGACTGCACTGTAAGTGGACTTGCTCCTTGTTATTCCCCACTTTCGTCGGTTGCTTTATTGTTGTCCATCTGGCATTCCTAACGTTAACTGACAGTCATTTTTCATAATCAGTCTTCTGGTTTAGATCAACTTCCAGTAATGTTTCTCACTGTGCGCTGAGCAGAAGCATAAATGCTGAGTGAGAGAGAGTATATAAAACAGCATAGTGTGACGAGTGTGCGAGTGAGCAAGAGAGAAAGAGAGAGAGAGAGAGAGAGAGAGAGAGAGAGAGAGAGAGTATGCGTGTGTAAACTAGAGAGAAAGTGGGAAGGTCTAAGCTCTCACTATGTTGTGTTAGATCAGCTCGTACCTGATATTCCACACTGCCTACGCATGACAGAATGTCCGAGGACAAACACAAGTCTGGTTTGAGAGTCATGTTAAAAAGAGCGATAAAGTAACAGATGTGGCTTTTCTTCTTTCTTTCTGTTTGTTCTGTAACAAAAGAGGAGCAGAATTCTCACATGAGTAGATTTCAGTGACTTCAGTGCACACGACTGCTGCAGTTCTGTGAGTGTGGGAGAGAAGCAAGGTCTTTTGTGCAGCCTGACCAGCCATTAATATTCATGACAAAACATTTGAGTATGCAGAATGCAGATTGTGCGCTAGCCTTCATTTCTCACGACTTCTCATGCAGAAGGCTTAATTTCATTCAACAATTTTTAATCTCACTAAAAATTACAATCTTGCCTAAAAGTTTATTCAAAAATCTTCTGGATAAAGTATGTTTCAGACAGTGATTGTAATATTAGAGTAACGGTGGAAAAAATATGTCAATTGTATTTTAAAATAAATGAAATAAATGTTATATATTGATTGTGATGCTATAAATAATGAATTCATTTAAATGCTATATTAAATACAAACGTACCGACCGATATATGGACAGCCAGAGAGATAGATAGATAGATAGAGAGACAGAGATAGATAGATAGATAGATAGATAGATAGATAGATAGATAGATAGATAGATAGATAGATAGATAGATAGATAGATAGAGAGATAGATAGATAGATAGATAGATAGATAGATAGATAGATAGATAGATAGATAGATAGATAGATAGATAGACAGAGAGATAGATAGAGAGACAGAGAGATAGATAGATAGATAGATAGATAGATAGATAGAGAGAGAGAGAGAGAGAGATTCCTGCATACCTTTACATATTATAGTATTTGCAGAAACACTGCATATCATAAAATTCTCTAATCTAAGCTAACCGCTGTGGTCCTTAGTGCGATGGTGTCTGTGAATGTGTGTGAGTGTACGTCCTGCAGACCGTAAACACTGAGATGAGCTCTCTTATAATCTGACACACAAATGACACACGCTATTCCTGCATCTCTAGCACATTACTGCGCCTAAAGCCACTGACTGACAGAGCCACTGCCCGCTTTTAATGCACTTGGGATTAGAGGAACGCGTGTCATCCCACCTCTAGATGAAAGCAAGTGGACAGGCGGCTTAAGTGAACATACAGAGTTTCGTGAATGGCACTTTGACACTCGCTAGCCTCAGGACAAAGACTCTGCCAGAAGGCTTGAGTAAAGCAGCGGTCCGTTTAAATAAGACAGGCAGACAGGATACTGAACTCGGGCATCTTTCATCACGCAGTATCTTGAGAAAAAAAAACAGGAAATCATGGCTTGAGATGAGATGAGAAAATGTGTCTTTTGACATGTAAACCCTAATCCACTGGCAACCAGTTTCACCCCATCTGCCACTGCACATGATTCAGAGTCACAGGCATGCCACATGCTAACATGACACACTGAAATATAAAGCAAATATTGATGATAATATAAACTTAAGCTGACGTGAAAAAATTCTATAGCAAAACTTTAAGTTCTTTGAGAGATGGATTTTAATCAAAGAAATATGGATTTCAATCAAAACGGTGAAAATATTAAAAAGTAAAAAAAAAAAAACAGCAGTGTGATATTAGCAATGTTCTTAAAATTTTACAATTAATTGACCTGCCTGATATGCGCAAGCCGAAAAATCAATGAACACTGTAAACTGAAGAGATTTGCTGGTTGATTAATTGACAAAATTTAGAGGTTCAGTATGTTTTATTTATTAATTTTTTTGAAAGCAATGAACACTTTTATTCAGAATGCATACAGAATGCATGAACAAATTAGTCTGAAAACAATGTATCAGCGTTTTCCACAGAAATATTAAGCAACTGTTTTCAACATGGATAATAAGTGTACCAAGAATATCAGGATATTAAATGATTTTTGAAAGATCATGTGACACTGAAGACTTGGTTCTTCCTAGACAATGAATAAATTAAGCATAATGATTCCACAATATGATAATAAAATGTTTGCATATTTTGCGTTACTGTAAATATGCGACACAGGCGGATGGGTCGTTAACACAAATGTATGATATACAAAGCAATAAACTACTTGGGACAAGCTTATTAGTTAACGCTGCACAAGAGAGTTTACAGCTTTACATTTAAATGGCTGGTCAGCATTCATCTCCACCTGTATAGATCTGCTATGGGCTATTATACTGTACACGCTACTTGTAGTCTTAAATACTCACAGCACCATATTGACAGAGTTGTCATAATAGAACTGTGTAAAAATTAACACTACCCCACTACTGTTCCGCTGACATTGCTGACCATCTATTGAATGCTGCTGTTGTTCCCTAAAAAAAGATGCTAAGCTCTAAGGTGTTCCAAGAGTGCTGCAATGTGATCCTCCTGGAAAAGAGTCCACTTACCGGACACTGTGAATAAACAAGGGGGAGAGAACAATGTACATTTTGTCATGGTCACAAATGTATTTGTGTCCTGGTGACCCTGTGAATGGATTAACACTGAAGTTATGAGTTTACACACAGACAACAGCCCAGTGCAACGCTCACCTGTCAGCCTCCTGCTATTCCAATACACCCCTGTAAATCAAATCCGTCACCGCCTCTGCAGGTACCAGATAGTTTCAGTATTAGATTTTAGAGGCCCGTTTTAAATGTCGGATGTACAAGCAGTAATTTAATTATCATTAGAGAAAGGAAAGCATAGCCACAGCCCATTATGTGTCAAATGGCTGAGGACAAGGCTTAGTGTTGCACCGGGGGAGATGTGACCTTTCTAACGAGAGAGGTGGGATGTGTGAGGTGCACTTGAGAAAGAGAAGGCTATCGTGCATCAGCTGTAAGCCTGGGTCTGTTTTAAGGGCGCTTGTTTTAGTGCGGCATGTGTACTGCTTAGAAAGGCCATCAGTCTAGAGGTGAAAGTCATGAATCAAAGCCTTCTTTGTATTACAGGCGGAGAGAGAATACATGTGAAGTGCAATTTAGGTTGCTTTGGATAAAAGTGTATTTAAATGTAAATGATATAAATCATGTTATGAGATCGCGAACATGGTTTAACAGTTATAGAAGTGTAATTGACTTAAAAACCAGTTGAATGGCATTGCATGCACAGCACACTGCTTTATGAAACATGTCAAAATTGTAACGGGATCTCAACACTGGTGAGATCCTCAATTCTCCTCTTAAAGGGAGGTGCCCTGTCATTTGGGTGTTGGGCTGGGGCCGTAGGTCTCCAAAAGCAATAATCTCCCATTGTTCCTCACTTTTAACCTCCTGGCACTTCAAACGCTTCTACTCCATTTAAATTGTCAAGAGCTCCCTCCTTTCACCTTTGATTAGAAGCCTAACTCCAGACTTATCCACAGTCAAATAAGCTCCTGGAAAATCCTCCAGAGCCGTTCAATCATCTACCACCTCGCAGCAGAGCTCAGTCTCTCCGCAGTGAGCTTCACCGCAGGGCTCCGGCTCTCATCAGAAGCACACGCAAACACCTAACAATTACCTCTCAGAGCCACAAACAGCACTCTCATCCTCATTATATTCACAACTTTGTGGATTAAAACTGTACTTCATCCAAAACTCAAACTAGTGACGTATAATTACTACTAGCATACTACTTTACTGCATATGGCAATTTTCATTTTGGGGTGAACCAGCTTTAATTTACCACATAATCTAAAAGCGATAAACATGTCTTCAGAACTGTTAAGGTGGTTCAAACAGCACACAACACCTCTATCAGTTATTTGTAGCTACCTACTGAGAGCTTGAACATTAATTGTTGCAGTTTAATGTTGTGAATTACCCATGAGCCAAGAGTGCTCAGGAGTACAGGAGAATAGAACAAAAGAACAAAAGAGCTCACCAACTCATTCTGCTTGAGGCTTCCCAGCAAACTTTTATCAGCTTTATCAGATCAGTGACGATGACTCAACCATACAGAAAAGAAAAAAAAATCATATCTTCTCAGAAGATTAATTACAGTGGGTTCCAGTTTTTATGAGCTCAAATTAACTGAGACACCAAATGAAATATTTATACTTTTAAAATGAACTATTGAAAGAATAAAAGGCACCTAAAAAAATAGTTTCCTTAAATTGTAACCTTTACATTTAAAACCACTATTTTAGCCTATTTTTGCTGAAAACTGACTAAACCTCAGGTCATCAAAAATGGGTTTGTTTGTTTATTCAGTGATATTTAGCATCACATTACTTGCTCATTATCGGATTCTCTGCAGTGAATAAGTGCCGCCGGAATGAGTTGAAACATCTGAAAAGCATCTTGTAAAGTGAAAAGCTGTGCGTTTGTAAGAAACAAATCCATCATTAAACCATATTAATACAAGTCCACAATCCATAATAACACAACCTCCATTGAAAAAGTCTTTTCTTGCAAATAGCGCTATTTCTCTCCTGATTCAGACGAGAGAGCTAGAGAAACAATATAATGGAAAGAAGACTCGTTCAAACTCAAAATGACAAACACACAGCTTTCCACTTCAAGAGGTTAGCTGATGGACTGGAGTCACGTGGACTATCGTGATGTTTTATCAACTGTTTGAACTCATTCTGACGGCATCTATTCAACTGCAGAGGATCTAAGTGACATAATGCTAAACTTCTCCAAAGCGGTTTTAATGAGGAAACAAACGCATCTACATCTTGGATGACCTGAGGGTGAGTACATTTTCAGCAAATGTGCAGCTTTTCCTTTAAAGTGAATAAAAAAAGTTGCTTCAACTCCTCTCATATCTAAATAAAACAAACCAAATGTGGGAAAACACAAGCAGGCAATCACAAAGTCGCTTCTCATGCATATTTATAACTTTGTTCTGTCAGAGCCTGAAGGTTACTGTTAAAGACTCAACATATCCTAAAGCTCTGCAATCCTGATGACATTAAAGAGACTTAAGTGCACACACACACACACACACACACACACACATATATATATATATATATATATATATATATATATATATATGTATATATATATATATATATATATATATATATATATATATATATATATATATATATATATGAACATTACTACGACAGGCTTCTTAGAAAATGTGCCTGCCAATATAGTGCTCAACTCATGCAAAATCCATAAATAAATATATTTAATATAAGCTGTCTTTTTCACATAAGCTACATCTCATTAGACTGTAACATCCCCAGCACTCCTGATGATAAAGCGTGTAGACTTCTAATGCAAAATCGAACTCCGTGTAGCAGAGAGCAGCTGCTTTGCCTCTCAATGTCAAACGCTGTGTGGTTACATACTAGAGCTGTCACATGTGTTATAGAGGCTGTTTCAGAGATTATAAGTGGAACGAACATATTCATTTGAGACATGTGGACAGACAAGCGAAGAGAATAGAACACAAAAAATACCTAAATCTCGTTTGATTTTTAGTAGTATTTGATGTGTGAGAGCCTGAACGGGCAGTAACACACCAGGTGGACAGCATAGCAATTACTGCATTAAAGCACTGACAGCAATTACAGCTACATATACCAGCTGCTGCAATTCAGTGGGGCTGAGCTGGTCCGCAAAGCAAGGAAAATGAAGAGTGTAATGATCAACAAATTAAAATGAACATGTTGCAGAAAATTTCAGTTCCATAAGCTCTTTCCGCTAATGATAAACACAAAAGCGCCATCACAGCTCCAAAGGAATAAAGAAAGTCCTTACAGCTCAAAGAAGTCGCAGATACTGCGAATCTGACATCTGTCCTGGTTCAGTAGTCTTTACATGCGCATTAGGACATGTTCAATACGTACATAAAGAAGTGAGTGAATGGTGTAATAAAACAAAGGATCTATTTTTCTATATTTTTGACTTACAAGTCCTTAAAGTCTTCGTAACAATTTTTTTGGTCAATTAAATAAATGTTATTATTTGTATGTATTTTTTTTACTTGATTACAAAACAGTAAAATAGATGCAGTTTTCATTAGAGATGTCAGACTTTGTGACACCACTGCATTTATTTGCAAGAACATCCACAAGACAAACTCTCAGTGCTGAGGGAAAGACTGCTGGGACCTGCACCCAATCAACTCTCCAAAAGTCTATCTATTATAAGGCAGCAGTTATAAGGATGAAATGCCGGGTCTCCCGTTTCAAGCTTACGCTGCATGAGCAGCTTAATTCACAGCTACAGCGCCTGCGGTTCTCCCTCACATTGCTCCAGCGCTCCATCTTCTAGACACTAAAAAAAAAAAAAAAAAAAAAAAAAAAGCTAACTGCACTTTCTTTAAATTGAATTCATACAGCCTGGCCTTTTACTGCGCAGCCCTGGAGGGGACAGCAAGACCGCCTGTCCATCAGCACTACTGAATAAGAGCACAATATCCATGAGTTTAGATTATACTTTTATGTTTTATAAGCACATTTGGTCCCACTTAATATATATACACATAAGTTACTTATAGCACTTCCTATCAACGTAACAGCGTAATTACATGCAGATGTTTTATTAAATTTAAAGTACAAGCATGCATTTTATCAAATCATTAAATTTTCATTAAACTACTACAATTTAGAGGGATTTTATCACCTAGTAGTTAAAGTATAACCACATTTTTTATGTTTATATGGAAAGCAGGAATGCATAATGCATATTCAAATTTACATTGGCACACTGTTATTCAGCTCAAATGCACAGCCTTTTATGCAGGATTTATATTAAATATTCCTTCCATAAGCAGTAACAAGGAAATTTCATTAAAATGTAATTGTATGGCACTTTTCACAAAGCTTTACAAAGAATAAAATTCTTTACAATCAGCCTTACAAAAAGACTTACAATCAGCAAAAATGGCAAGGGAAAAAATCTCCCAAGAGACCTTGAGAGAAACTAAGAATCCATGCTTCTTTCTGACCTTCAACGGACAGGGTGCATAAATCATACACAAAAGCTAACTTTCATAAAAGGGAAGACAAAGATGTGATGGAACCCAATCCATTCGAGGCAGATTTACAGCACTGTCTAATCCAGGCCCAGTGAAGCATGTCTTACGGGCCCGTCTTTAGCGTGGTATCGGCCTGCAGAAAGCTCTTTTTCCACAATGTGATTATCCCAATTAGTCTGATGTACTGAGATTATGCCAGGCTGCAGGACATGTTAACACATTTATTCTCCTCTCCTCTTGAGTGCTGCTGCATTAAATTGAGAGATAACAAAATACAGACGTTAAATTCATGTTAATATTAACTATGTATGCACATACACTGCCAACCAAAAGTTTGAAAGAAAAAAAATGCATGTTTTTAAAAGAAGTCTCCCTGCTCACCAAGGCTGTATTTCTTTAATAAAACCTAAGTGAAAGCTGTAATACTGAAATATTATTACAATTTTAAATAACTGATTATTATTTTAATATACATAATCCCATGCTGGCAAAGATGATTTTTCACATGATCAAGTCTCACATGATCCTTCAGAAATTATTCTAATATTCAGATTTCATCAAACAAATGGTAATTATTCCAAACCTTTGGCTGCAAGTGTATGCATTTATGTATTTATGGATAATCCAGGCTGCATTATGTAAGTGCATGTTTAATCCAGAGTACATTCCCTAAGGGGAAATACTGCATAAAAAATAAAAGGGAAACACAGAAGGAAAAACAAAGAGACAGAATGAGCGGCGGCCTTTAATTGAAGAGGAAGTAGAGCAGAAAAGAGGCCTGCCTCATTAGCTCTGCAGGACAGAAAGAAAGAGAGACAGAGACAGAGGCAGGGGCTCCAACTCCCTCCTGCACAGTACTTAATTAGTTATTAATTATTACTCTTGTACGGTTAACTGATTACATTCAAGTCCAGGAGTCTTGGGATGACAGCTAATTGCATTGTGCTAACGGACGGCGGTGGGATTCTGGGACAAACAATGAATCATAGAAATGAACGTCTTAAAATCCATAAAAATGTCATCTCGAAAGGTAAGCGCTATAAATATGTAATTCTCTAAGAAGAGAAGTTGACAAAACGAAGAGGCTAACGACAGATGGACTGGTATGTGCCTTTTTTGACAGACACAGACTTCTCAGCACACATACCGCCAAGATGATGGGCACTTTCTGCCATCTGGTGGGCAAATATGGCACAGCTGTTTGTTAGATTAGAGCCAAGGTTAGAGACAGGATTTCACCGCTTAGCATGATCCAGTATGCCCCTGCTGGTAGTTGTTGTAACTACATTATCTGGACACAAACCTTTTTTTTTTTTTTTTTTTTTTACGTTTGCATCCATGTGAAGGAAGCCGTATGTTCCATAGGCCACACATAAAATGCAAATATTGGGATGTTTGGACTTGAATAGACCTGGACGCTGCTTTTCATGTCAGTCGCTAGTAAAAGGCTTAGGACTCTTTAGACATGACAACACAGAGACTATTTAAATCCACACAGGCAAAAAGGACGGTAAAGGAAGTTGATGATGGATTTAGTGATTAAATAGACCGATATAGTATGAGAGCATGTGGCAGGTAGAAAATAGACAACTGCTTTCAACAATTCAGCGACAACATACCAGGCTGCGAATATCAACAGTTGTGAAAAGATCCCGTGTACAGTGTGAAAACTGCAAACGGTGGACATTTTGGCAGGAAGATCATTTGTATTGCTACCTTGGCTGCTCGTGACGCTTTGTTTAATCGATGCAGATTCAGAGCGGTTTGTGTGTTGAGTGATACCCTTCCTTCACCATTTGCGTTTTTTTAAAGCCATTGTGATTAGCCGTGTTATTATCCTCTGTAATTAAATCATCCGTGCTATTATGTGTTGCACACTGAGCAATCTTTGATCCAAACTGAAGACACAGCCGCAGACATAGACTGCTGACATTCTACACCGCTTTTGACTAAACACCAACTGTCCCTGATCATCAGTGCAAAGGCATTCTGTCTCTCAGATTCCAAAAGCATCCACAGGGAGCACTGGAAAGCAACACAATACACATTTACAGGTCAATCAGGCTATCTATGATTTAAGATTGCATTGTAACACTTTATAATAAGGTTCAATTCATTAACATTAATAAATGCATTGGGTATTATAAACTGACAATGGATGCATTTAGAGCATTCATTAACCTATGCTTTAACAATTTTAAACTGTATAAATTAGTATTATTTGAAGAATCTGAACTCAATTAAATTTGGTCATAATACATTATATAATTCCATATTATGAACAAACATGATAAATGAACAATAGCATATTCATAAAATGGTAACAATGCAATACGTTTTTATTTGGTCATTTTAGTTAATAAACTTGAAACATTTTACTACACTGTAAACCCTAATGTTGTAAAGCAATTGGTTTCTGACAATTTCCTTTCTACACTGCAAACCCGTTATGAAGATGAAAGGACTAAACTAGAAAAATATATTAAATAGGTAGGTAAAATGCGTGTACACTTTAAAACAAGAATGACTAGCAATGAATCATTTACAAAAACACTTGCCATTTCTAAGTATCATGATATGCCTGATCTGTTGCTGACAGGACAGTAATGTAAAGACCGAAAACATTATACTAGCAGGCCATCGTGGGACCAATGCCCTCCCAATGGCTTATAAAAGCAAAGCACTTAATCCAAATCACACAGCTGGTCCAGACCCTGCTTCAGTCTCTGCTTAACACTTGCTATTCTCTCTGGGTGACTTAGATACACACAACAAGGGCCAAAACAAGACTCCATTACACCTCCAAAGTGACAACCAATAGTCTAATAGAGCAACAGGCTATATGTATGCAGTACATTAAGATTGGTGTCAAAATGATTATAAAAAATGTTCATTTCCTGCCGAACAGACCAACATAACCACGCTAGAAAATATTAATCCAAAAAAAGAGAAAAAGTAGAGTTGTTATTGTTAAGACAAACAAAATAAGTTGAAATGAAATAAAATGTTAAAATGTAAATATATTTTTAATATATTTACACATTATATTTTCCAATTTTTTAACATATTTAGAATTAAACAAAATATCTAATAAAAATATAAAGAACCTGTAAAAAACATGTAAAAAAATATACACACACACACACATACATGCATACATACACACACATACCAATAAACTGAAAATTAAAATCATATAAAAATAAAAAAAACTAATTAAAAATACATACCTTCCATACTAACCTAACACTAAACTGAAAAGCTATTTAGAAATATTTTAAATAGCAAAATGAGAACAATTTGAGAAAATTGCACAAATACATATAAAATTAAAACAATACATTTATTAAAACTGAACTGAAATAGAAATTAAAGCTATAAAAATAAAATAAAATAATAAAACAACAACAGCATAAAATAATTGCATAAATTAAACCATTTTAAATTAAAATATGAAAATAAAACTAATTCAAAATATATATCACAAAAATAATGCATTTCACAGGTTGAAAGACCAACTAGAAACTTACTGATGAAGAAAGTACATCTTCACATTTAATTGTCAAATCAACACGGGAGCCACATTCCTATCCAGCATCAATCACTGACCGCTAATCATATGTGAAACTCAACCCCAGATTTAAAAGCAGGACTTGCATCCTCTGCGGCCCTTACCTGTACCTCATCCCAGTCTGGAAGGAGATGGACTCCTGTAGCGACACTCCATTGGTCCTCAGGAAGTCCTCCAGGTTTTTGAGCTGGGCGGCTGCCCGCACCTCACGCAGACTCCTGATCTCCCCCAGTTCCCCCCCACCCTGCCGCAAAGGGTACAGACCCTGGTCCGACAGGTAGCGGTCGATGTCGCTCCGCATGCTTTCGCTGAAGGACAGGGACAGCATCTTTCCGCTGCTAATGCTGCTGCTCCTCCGTACGCTATTCCCCGGCGGCCCATTCTTGGGGATCTGCAGGGGTTCGGAGGGGACACTGTGTTGGCGGCTGAGGCGGCGGCCGGTGTGCCCGACCCGCACCTCAGTCAAACTGCTCCTGTGAGTGGCAAACATGCCCTACCACTTGGTGCCCGGGTCTCACACACACAGACAGAAGAGTGAAGCGAGTGGCATGACAGAGACCAGCAGACTGTTGCAGGTCAGAGCCCTTGCTTTAAATAGCGCCCGCCTCCCATGGCAATCAACACCGCATTCAGAGACCACCCTCCCGGCCCCTTTCTCCTGTGGGACTCCAATGCAACGGCCAGTTTTAACGGGCTGATCTTCATAGAATGAAGTCAAGTGGGTGTTGTATTCTTCCATACACATGCGTGATCAAGCAACGGAGGTGAGTGGACATTCAGGCATGTGTGAAGAATGCTGCCGCAGTTGTTCTGGAGGACCCGAATGCCAAAACTATCCAGGATCCAGTCAGTTAAAACAGTCTAACGTATGACGATCAAAAAATAGACTGGCACTGACACCAACAAAGACCAGAATCCTAAAAGTAAACATCATGTACTTTTCTCTTTGTATGTAGTAAGACAGCTTAATGAGAGGCCTAAACATAAAATGTGTCTATAAATGTGTTTCTTCAACTTTGGGCACATTTATGTACCTGGCTGATTAGGTTCTGGGTTGATTTAGGCTGATTATCTTAATTAAAACTATTATGACATTGATATAATTTTTTTTATTATTTTGTTACATAGAGATCACACTAAAATGATCAAATTAAAATGATCATGCCTTCACTTTTTTTTGCTACTTTTTTATAATTTAAAAAGTTTTAAACTTAAAACTCACAAGAAAAAATATTAATGCATGTTTAAAATATTGTATAAATATTAGTAATTTATCAAATATATACAATTATATATAAATGTATTCAGTAGTAATATATAAAATTAAATATTTAAAATTGCTATCATCATAAAATAGTTTTTTAGGTATATATAATATATTATCATTGAAATTAACTTTCTATCATATCATTTGCAGATCAAAATGAAGTTAAATACAAATGTGTAAAGAGGTAAACTCACGTGTATCACTACTAGACATTTTTAGTCGACAAATTTAATGAGAAACTAGTGTGTAAAAAAAAAAAAAAGACTCAAAATACACAGGGTCAAAAGTGCCCAGAGTCTGAAGAAACGCCAATATATTTTTGTAGTCATACCATATATACATAAAGCAATGTTTTTAATTACTAGTAAAGAATCTGATCTGTGTTTTGGATGAATATTCAACTAAAAATCACAAAGCTTTATAAGACTATAACGAGGAATGTGCTCAAATAATGTCAACTGACTGGTGTTCTGCTATCAAACGACAACAGAAACCCATTTAAAACGAAATAAAAACTCTTTCTGCACGTACCTGTATGCCTAGGACATGTATGAATAATTTACTCAAACATCCATGTCACATCAGTAAAAAAAGGGGCGTTTTATTGTTATTAAAAATGAAAGTTCAGTGCAGAAGATTTTATTTTAAAACACCTGTTAGAAAATGCCACTCGTGTGACTGCGGTCAGGACAGCATGCACTTTACACAATCATGCTTCATTAGATCTAACCGTCTGAATCCACATCTCCACTGAAGACACAATCACGGTCCAAAACAACATTACCCCCATCACAAAAGCACAATCTCATCAAGTCAGAGATAAAAACCACCACATTTGGACCGTTACACCCTCCGCTCGTTCTCCACAGCTTCGTTCTTCATTCTACCCTGCAAAAGCTCCAGAGTGGGAAGAAACTGACCTTCTTTACTCTCATAACTAAAACATCATGATGCAGTAGCTTACAGTAGACCAAGACGGTCTGTGGATGTGAGCCCTGCTCTCCGTTCCCCCATCACTCTAACACCTCTAACCTAAGAGCGGGCATGAGCGGGATCACCATGCAACATCCTCAAGCGGGACCCATGTTCAGCTAAAGTACCAGCCTTGTACTTACCCGGTTCCTCGGAGGTCGAGTCACGTACGGGTTTTGCACCACACTGCTCATCTGACAACTTAATGCTGGTCGGAACACTAAAGAAGACCGCCGTTTTCCTCCTTAAACCGAGAGCCTTTTGAATATGTGCTTTAGTAATTAGCGAACGGCAAAATAAAAGCTCCACCCCTCGAAAACACCAGACGCCACCCACTCTGGCGAATGTCACAGAGACAATGTTTTGCCAACCTATCGCAGTGCCAGAATGCTCTGCAAACATGAATTATTCAAGTCAGCTTTTGCTCTAAAAGCCTTTGATGTTGTACCACTAGAAAGTCTCCTAAAAGCCATTTCTGCTTGTTCTCCGTTTCGTACGAGTACAAAACTGAAAAGTACAGAACGAAGAACAAAAAAGCCCTGCATATTACCTTGTTCAAGGTACAGTGAGGAAATCCTTGCTAAAATAAAATTGGATTTAAAAATGGAATTAAAATTTAATTTAAATGTTTAATATGTTTTGATTTGCATAAAAATAAAATAAACAAACATTTAAAAAAATAACACAATTTTATAAAATTTTAAAACAAAATAAAGTTGTACGCACATAGGAAAAAAATTGAATAATAATGTGCTGAAAAATAAATTAAACACAAATGTTGCATAAGTCATAAAGAAGTCATGTGTGTGTTGTTTTTAAGTTCAAATATTTCACTGTAGATAATGATGACAAGGAATTCAGGACCACAGGGATGAAAATGAGATATAGAGAGAGAGAGAGTGAGCGAGACGTGTGGTTACGTATTCGAGTAGAAGTCAAACCCAGCAGACCTTAAACTTGTTCATACAGTAGATGGTGAGTGCTGTTCTCAGCTGCCCGTCACAACAGGAAACACATTATCTTTGAATGTAGACACACGGCAGCTTATTTGCTTGTGTTAATTACAGTTCTCCATACAGAGCAAAAATGCTGTGACCTTTGCTGTTTCCTTCATTTCTCTGTGACTAAAGACGTGCCTTAAAACAGTAGCATCTATTATTTAGCTTACACCATTTGCCTGTGATGTCACATCCAGGCTAAATATATAACTCATTTCATAGGCCAGAGGAACCAGATCGCCAGTAAGGTTCAGTATTCTCTCAAATGACTCAGCAGAGCTCATTATGAAATAGTTACACTACATCTTGGCTTTGTGTAAGATGTTCATGTCAGGAATAGTTAAACAGAGACGGGAAGAATTACAGCATCACACTGACAGGATGAAAACTCATCTCTGTGCTGGTGATGAACACTCAGGGCACTCTTTTATAATCATAACAACATTTTGTACACGTGATTTCTAAACCAAAGTTTAGGTTTGGGGTCAGTAAGATTTAGTTTCACAGATTGTAAAAGACTATTTATTTTAAAATGTTTTTTATTCCTGTGATGGTTAAGCTGAAATTTTAACAGCGGTGTCTTTCTTCAGTGTCACGTGATACTTCAGAAATCATTCTAATATTTGATGTTCAAGAAACATGGAAATTTGAAATGGAAATCTTTTGCAGCATTACAAATGTCTTCGTCCAATTTAACGCATTCTTACCGAATATAACAATTTTAAAAAATCTTACTGACCCCAAACTTTTTAACAGTAGTGTATATTTTAATTACACTTACATCAACAAATAATGTCTCTCAGGTTGCAAATGTGGCTTTTCTGACTTAATTCAACATATACAGTGCAATAAATACCAAATATAAAAACTACAAAATACTGAAAGAACATCTGCACACAGCTTGCACAAGTTTTTCCTTTGCAAGTCTGCATTTTTGAAATTATAGATGGCAACACTGTCAAAACAATCCCTGTTCACTGATCCACGGAAACGGCTAAAACACTGTATTCTGCATGCCAGGTCACTAGTTGATGAAGAAACACGTGTCTGCATACATACCTTTAAACACGCAATAAACATAAGCAATGTTTTTTTTTTTAAACGCTTATACTTTCAAGCCCCCAAAACTTTGTTTTCATGTAAATGCCTAAAAACTCTTTCAGTTAGAAATGCCCCTTTAAGACACATTTTTAAACTATATATCACCAGCCGTACAAACGGCCAAAAAAATCTTTGCTGTTAACGCAAAAGTTTCAGTCTCAGAACATGAGTGCGTACTGATTTTACAATCTCGCTCCGTCTCCATTGTCCTTGAGCAAGGCACTTAACTCCCGGATACTCCAGGGGGACCGTCTCTGCATTTTACTCTACTGTATAGTGCTATGGATGAAAGCGTTTTATGTAATCTCATGGAGAGCTGGCTATATTTACACGTGAAGGGCAGAGGTACAGTACCTGTAAAACTGCAGCTGCCTCTTTGGACTCCCATATCGAGCTCTACAGCAATCACAAAAAGAAAAAAAAAAATTTAGTGAAGGTGGTAAGAATAATATAAATGCAGCCTATTGGTTAGGTATTGCTCATATAGTTGTTTTCATTTATCAGCAAATTATTGACTCTCTTTGAGTGAGAAGGCTCTGCTCACGTATAGGGGGACCCAGTCTGCCGCGTGGAGAGACGAGCAGGAGAATCTGTGTTGGGTTCAGGGTACATGGAGCCTCTCACTCAGACTCTCAGCTTCTGTACAGAACACAAAACATATCTGTTAAATGAAGTCAAACAGTGAAGGGCCAGGAGGTGGCGCCACTTATTTGTTTTGTGCCACTCATGGGAAACTTACTGTACATAAGCACTCTTGAAATCACCCAAAAGACTATGTTTTACTGTATATTTCATTGCTGGTTAGCCTGAATAACGTCTATCTGTATAGATATATATGATTCTGCTTCTTAAAACAAACTCGTCCTGAGCTAAATTAGCATGATGGCGACTTAATTTTTGTTGTTCTCGAAATACAATATTAAAGGACAGGATAGGCTCAAGAATTGTTGATTGCTGCACATCTTGGCCCAGGGATGACCTACTGATAACCTATTTAGCTACTATGCTAAAGCATATTTCAGCATTATTGATGTGTGCCATAAATAGCAAAGCTTAATCATCAGTGTACAAGTACACTGATGATTAAGTGATGCATTATGGGGAAACTTTCACCTAAAAAAAATACTATTAGAATTAAGTGCAGCAGTTCATTTAGCCCCAGGAGCCATTTAACACATCTCTATCTCATTAGTGCATGAATTCAGATGTTAGAGACCATACAAAAAATGCTGATTCTCAGAAAGAACAATCCTACTTGTCCTCTGTGATCTGTCATCTGTGATCTAACATAGTATCCAAACCATTTTAACTGCTATTGAAAGAACAGTGACTTCAGTGAGTTTTCACCTTTTATAATAAATAATCATAAAATCCACTATTGTGAATGCAATGACAATTGTATAAACACTGGCACAAAAAGTTTTTTACATTAAAGTTAAGATTGTAACCTACAATTAGGTACATTGTTAAAATCAACGTAAAATACAATGACAGGAGTATATTAAGCATCCTGTCTTCAAAATAAACAAAAGGTAAAAAAAAGTTAACTTGTAATGGCAAATGTATCCTAAATTACATTAAGTTGCAAGTTAAAGTGCATTTTAGTTAATAAATTTATTTAAAACAAAGGAAAAACAAAGGCTGCATTATTTTTCTTAAATTACTCTGGTAACAGAACGGAATAGTTTAAATTATGCGATTAAAACTTAAGTAAATTATGTAACTACCTTAGTGTCAATATCAACTGAAAATTTGTAAAACAAATAATAATAATAATAATAATAACGTTGCTTTATTATAGTATTTTTGGGATTAACTATCAAACAAAGTTTGTTCAATAGTTTTTGTACAATATCCAATAGTTCATACATCAATATAAAAACGCAGGATATAAGCCTGTAATGCTTTAATAAGATGAAAAGGGCCACCCTGTTTGTTCATTCGTGGACAGGAAACCGGGACAAGAATTATGTCTGTATATCCCAGGATTCCAAACTTTTGATCAACGTACCTTAAAACAACAATGCTAAATAATTATATGAGGTGTCAAACTGTAATCCCTGTGCGTTGTTTCCGTAATGAGCAAACTCTGAATATTACTGAACAAGCATGACTTTGTTTAAAGCCTGTCGAGGTCCACCTGCTGTCTCTTCTCACCGCATGGCCAATTGGCCCGTCTCCAGCCTGGCAGAATTGCACCAGAAGTACATTATAAACTGCAGAGATAAAACATTCAGGCAAGAGAAGTGAGAGAAAGTGTAGGGTCGACACTTTACACAGCTCCGCTTGGCACTTGGAGTACTGATGCTACTGCAGAGCGACGAGAACAAGGGCTACATGGGTATTAAAATGAGACATTTTTACATTTTAAGCATAAAGGTATCTGAAAATCAGACAAAAATACAAAACTGTGTACATAAAGGGGTAGTTCACCTATAAAGGAAAGCTTTGTCATCATTTACTCACCCTCAAGTTTCTCAAAAGAACATATTTTGAATTTTAGATGACCGACTACAAAAAACTACAACCCTACAACAGAAACTTATATCATATCTTTACAACACTGGAGCTCATAGTACGTCGGACTCGGAAGGTTTACATTACAAATCAATTTCAGTACGGAGGAAATGAATCACGTTTTTCATTTTGACTGCTGCACTGTACATAATAACCCTTTGGGAGAACTTGTTTGATTGATGTTTAAAAATCCTAATTATGTATCCTTCTTTTGAACCATAAATGATAAAGAATAATAATCAGAAAGATAAATACAGTAAATACACTAAAACTGAGGAAAGCAAATAATGTAGAAAAAGCATGAGTTAATATTTACAACGATACATAATTACAATATTTTAAGAAACAGCTGTGAAATCTTCAAATAAAGCCACAAAACAGAAATCTACTAAATCTATTATCACACCCTAAAGAACCTAAAACAGCCTTGTGAAATCTACACCGACAATTAGGTAAAATTTATCTGTCTTTATCGCATCTCTGTCCCGCGACTCTTGTATCGGAATACGTCTCATATCAAGATACCCAACCCTTTAATCTGATGGCTAACGCTTTGGTTTTGGGTGTCCATGTGACAAAGACACTACAGCTACAATCTGGCCCTTGATATGTTTGCTAAAGGTGTCCTCTGTGAGGCCAGGTGGCATGAGCTAGTAATCACCCTGCATGACCTGAACACCCTGCACACATGAGGTCACTTGAAGACACGCTCAATATGAAAAGAGAGAGACTTTATGCACGGCGGACTATACGTTACATGCGTATATGTTAACAGCCAAGGTTATTGATCGGTCTACAGCAGATGCACTGTATGCTCAACGCAATTTACAGTCCAGGGCCAGTAACAATCGATCACAATGTCAGTGTTTATTCTATTACAAAAATTTTACAAATATAAATATATATAAAATATTTAATTACTGTAACATCATTTACATTATACAATTTATAATGTTTCCTGAGCACCAAATCAGCAATAATACATCATAATATTACAGTTTTTATTGTAATCTTTTTATTCAGTTCATGCAAGTGATGTCTTTATAAAATGTAGGTGGTTATAAGGAAGCATTAATGTGACTTAATAGCTGCCGGTATTGTCCTGCATATGTTCTTCGGTACATCATCCTACAGCGAATGGCACACTGTTCAATAACAGCTCAGCTGTAAGATATTTAGCCCTTGGATACTTGCTTTCTGTGGCATTTTAAAACGGAGAAAAAAAGAGGGAAAGTGAACAAGGGAATGGAAGGTAGATTTATAATATCAAGTTCACATTTCTGCTGCCTCATGCTGTTACGGGTGGTAAAGTGTGGGGGGAAGGAACAGTATATGGGCTGCAATACACAGTCAGATATGAGCACCACTGCAACACACACACACACACACACACACACACACACACACACACACACTGAGCGACAGGTCATTTTCATGACTCAGCAGTTTCTTTCAAAATCAAAATAAGAATTTCAGTGAATCCTGAGGCACAGTGACATTTGATCAAGAATGTCCATATCCTGTGGGATCCAAAAGTCTTAGGCAGCATTAATAATGTAGTATTTAAAGTTTTTTTTTTGCTCTTTCAGAATTTTGCAATTAATTAATATTAAGAAAATACTGGATCATTTAATAATCGAATGTAGAACAAAGAACCGTTATAATGCAAAACGAAGAACTATTTTTTTTAGTTCCTATCCACTCTTACAGTGCATTAAAGTTTTAAGAATTAGCCAGAAGACTATTTTTCATGAGTCATGTAGAAAGGATTTTAATTACAAGCTGAATGCACATGAACTCCAGCACAAAGTCAAAATCACGAGAGGGAAATTTCCGATATAGGAAAGTGTCAGTGGGAATAGTGCCTATATTGATGATAAATGTATTCCAATGAATAAAAACATCATGACCTGGTTTCACAGATAGTAAATAGACTAAGTCAGGATTAGGCTATTGTTCAATTGGGATATTTAAGTAATTTTAAAAACGTGCCTTAGAAAATAACATTACTGGTGTGCACCCTGAGACAAAGCAAAGGCACTGATATATTTCAAGTCGTTTAAAATGCTCGGATTTACTTTTTAATCTGGTACTGAGCTTAAGCCTCGTCTGTGAAATATTACTTTCATTTACAAAATGTTTATTTGTAGACATCCTCTTTTGATAAATGTGGCATGAATGCACCTGATTCAAAATTACGACTTCCCAACTCATAAAATACTTCCGTTAATATGCACATGCATGCAATCTCTATTATTTAAAAATGGCAACAGACCATTACTACATATATAATTTGTATGAGTGTTTACAACATCCATAAGGTTACGTAACATCCTAGCTGAAGGCAGGCAAACCGAGTGATCCACCCTTCAGGCATATGGAGTGAGTCAGGTTTAGAGAGGGAGAGGTGGGGCAGGCTTTGAGATCATAATGCAGTGAAGCCTCACTGTTGCCTCATCAGGATTCTGGGCAGTGTACTGCATTGTCAGCATGCTTTCTCATTCTCTCTCTCTCTCCTTCAACTCCTCTACAGTGCTTTGTGGGGTGGCCCCTTACTCTGCTGTGTGTTAGAGATGAGCTGAGTGGTGGTCAGTGTCTATTGTAGACATCCCACTTGCCCAAGGGCTTTTAAGAGCAGCTGGAGAACAGAGAAAGTGCTCGCTGCCCTCGTGCCAGTCCTCATTAGGAATGCATCCAAGATGGGGTTTTTTCCTCTCTCTCTCTCTCTCTCTCTCTCTCTCTCATCAGTTAACTACAAAATCAATCATAAGTGCTCTGTTACAGTCTCTGCTAATACAAGGCTTAAAACCTGAGAAAAATTGGACACAGTTTGTTTGCTTTAGTCGCATCTGGTCTATTTTGTATAAATACTTTTTAAAATAAATGTACACTTACTGCTCATGATATATTGTAACGCTGGAAAGCATAAAAACTATAGTTTTTAAGTATAGTTGGAAAGGGAAGATAGTTTATAAATGTTTTGTTATTTCATTTTGATCTATACTGAGAAGGATATAAAATATAATTTCACTTTGTTGTCTAAAAAGATCACTTAAGTTTATGACATTGTAGTGCCTTGAAAGACTGAAGGCACATTCATACAAAAATGCTTGCTGTTAAATCAGTGACTGAATTTGCCATCAAGGGACTGATATTACAAGTTATTACTTTGAATGTGGAGTTGCCACTATTATGGGAAAGAATTTGGGGGAAAAAAGTAAAATTATATTATTCATTATTCATTGTTATTATCTTAAAAACTAAACTTAAAAATGTCACTGATATACTAATCACAAAAAGTAGTCTATTAATGAGATGACAAACAGCTTCAGCGATTGTAATAGAATTGATTCAGATTTTGCTGTAGAAGTAAAAGTGAAAGTAAAAAGTAAAGTGAAAAAGTCTATATCCCATTTTAAGTTTTAACATCCCCTATTTAGATTTTAGAGATGAGAGATGACAGCAGATTTTGGGGATTGAAATATAGGCCAAAACATTCACACATGAGACTCATCTTGAATCAAGATCTTTACAGTACCAGAGCACTGTATATTTACAGATACACAGAATATAGATCATAAATAATGTGTTATAAGAATTCGTCTTGATCTGTATATCAATTATAAAATTATTAAAGAGTTCACAGTGCCATTCTAACAAAACTAGTATAGTATGATTCATTACTATGTACGCAGTTGTAAATCCATTATTATTAATAATTCAACTCATGCATTAAATAATATGTTTAAAGTGACAGTTCACTCTAATGTCAATCCAAACATAAAAGTATGTTATTTTTTGACTGAGACATGCATTAAAAAATATCTCCTATTATCTTCCACAGAAGACACAAAGTCATACAGGTTTAGAACGACATAAGAGTAATGACAACACGATTTTTGGATGAACTGGCCCTTTAACTCATCAACACAGCAGTAAAAATCTGAGCTGACAGACCAGACACTTTAGTACCTGCTATCCACCTTCGTCTTCTCATCTACTCCAGAATAAATCATCTGGACTATAACAATCATCTCACTCCAGTGAAAATACTGAATAACTGTATATATGAGGCAACTCACAACCCTATGACTGCAGTGAGCCAATCACAGTGCAGAGTTTGAACTGAAGCCAAAACTCTGCGAAAGTAGACAGTGATCACCTACAGATTGCTAATCATCTTATGAATAAAGATGCAACACATCTCTTCTAACATTATCAGACGTGACATGTGTTAAGGTTATTTCTCGCAGAACAGAACTCTCGAAGAATACAAAGGATTCTGGCATTAAAAATGTAAAAAGATACTCTAGTATGAATAAAAAGACATACTGCAGATGCACACTCACCGGTGTCTAGTGCTGTGTTTCTGCCTGATAACTCCAGTTTGGCTTTCACTGTAGAAACACAGATGGGTTGAGCAGAATCCTGTCTGAAAGGTGTAAGATAGAGAAAGGAACAGACAGACAGGGAAGAGAGAGAAAGGGAGGAGTGAGCTGAGGATGTTGCCAGTGCTTTGGCTTGCAGTAATGTATTTCTCTCCAAGCTCAGCGAATCTGCTACCCCGGCTATGCAGATCATCAGCTCCGAATGAGTGTGTGTGTGTGTGTGTGTGTGTGTGTGTGTGTGTGTGACTGTGTGAATGTGAGGAAAAGTATTTGAGGTTGAAACACAAAAGCATAATAAATGCTGGTATTTGAGCGCTGAATTAACTAAACAAAAGCCATTAAGAGCAATCTTGTAGATGTAGGTCTTCACTGGAGATACTGTAACAATGCCAGTTCAATCACAAGCCAAACAAAACATGCGTAAATATGAATTAACTGAAAAAATACACAGGCGTTTAATTTTGCTCGATTGTTTTTACTGCTGTTGACAATATCTTGTGAGCATTGGTTTGCAATCCTCTCTTTAAAGATAAATGTGTATTAGAAAAAAGATCAATTTATCTCTAGTTAGACAAGAATTAGCAACGATCAGTTGCTAATGATTTTCTTTTCAAAAGTGTGGAGCCAGACTGATAGAGCTGACTTGTGATCCAAACATTTTTGCTAAAATTTCACTTTGCCACTCAGAGCGACAATATGACTTGTATCGGTTATCACTACTATCTGATCTGGATTAAGTATGTGTGATACAACATCTGTCATGATTCTGGTGAGCTATTTTAAGAATGAAGGTTCCAAAAGGAGGTTATTGCAGGGAACTATAAAGGTTCCCCAAAGAACATTTCAGTAAACAGTTCTTAAAGTAACAATTGTTAGTGTTTTATCTTCCACTATACAGAACCCGAATAGAAAGGTTCCAAGGTTGTTTAAGTTTTTTCATAGTAAATCCAATGCCAATAAACAACCTTTATTTTGAGTTGTTTGAGCTTCAACTGACTATTGTCATTTTGTGAACTCTGACAAAACATTCATGCTGAATCATTGTGTCTACTACCCAGCATGCTTTCTGTCTTGGATGGTAACCAATTTACAGGGCAAGTAACTAACAGCTAAAAGAACATGCTCTTAAAATGATGCTATTTTTTAAACTGAGCTTAACATATTAGCTTAAACCTTAATTTAGTCTATATGGAGGCTCTCCGCTAGATAAAAAGCCTCATTTTATTTTCGACAGTTAGATTCAGTCCTTAGATTCTTTCCAGAGCTTTTGCAGCTAAAATCTAAGAGTTGACACCTTTAGCAACTAACCTCAGCATACTTGTTTCTTAAAATCGAGTAACAAAATAATGAACCAAATACACTTGAAAATCCTACTTGTAAGTGCGCTCCCATGGAACAGTGAAATATCTCATCACCTTACAGGTTCCACCAGGCTAAACTATCACTTTGCTGCCAGGGATACAGAGGTGAAGGAACACTTTCTATAGATAAGCTCCAGTTTCTGTCTGGGCTGTATAAAATGACGCTACATCACAGGGTTTGTTCCATCCAACTAAACATTCAACACTTTACTGAAACTCGCACCCAAAGCTCAAAGAGCATCACTGGAAATAGAGGTGATAGCTGCTGAAGTAGGTGACGGCAAAGCTCAGCTACAGGCCCTGTCCTTGAAAAACAGAGACAGGAACATTTCCATCCTCTCTGTCACTTCGGGTCTTACAGATTGTGGTGATAGACTTGCTTGGAGCAGCTGAAGTCTTTTATGTCACACCACTTACGTCACGCAAAAAACCTTGTGAGAAAACCTTTGAAGCTATAGATAAATGCATATGTAAATATTATTATATTCTAACATGACTAAAATCTGATAAAACAGCATCTTAAAATCAGATTTTCTTATACACACACACACACACACATATTTACACACACACAAATATATTTGTGTGTGTGTGTGTGTGTGTTACCATGCTTGGTGCATTTCCCAAAATGACTTATTCAAAGTTCAAGGTGTTTACTGCTGCTTCAGCTTTGGCAATAAAAGGATATGAGGTGCTGAATGGACAGATTCATTCTCTGGACCATGTTTTGAACAAGTGTCTTTTTACCAAGGTCAGTAGCATTGAGCAAAAACAGCAGTGACTGTCATTATATTTTCAACTGTCCTCTGACAATGGATATTACGTTTCATTTGGAGGTCAAATACTGATGTGTCACTTGCTCTGAAATCAGAAATTTGACGCATTGTTGTTGTGAAAAAAAAAGTTAAAACAAGAAAAAACGTTACATTAAATACAACAATGTTGATAGATTATTAAAAGCATCAGGAAAAAACTTTGAAAAAAAACCCAGAAATATTTTGCAAATTAATAGAGTACTGACATCAACTCTCTGCAAATATATAATCAGTTTCACTCAAAATTAGTACAAACAAATCCACTTCCAATTAAATGCACTAATGTCTCATATATGTGTGTTAAAATAATGAAGATGATGATTACTATTATTATTAATTAATATTTTTACTCTTAAATGCTCTATTCTTCATATTGATGCACAATATGCTGATCAATACAGATAAACATAGTTATTTTATGCTTTGGCCAACAATTGACATTACTTACATTAATACTATATAAAAATAAAAAAAACTATATTAAAAATCTGAAATGGTTCGAGTGAGATCTGAGATTTGCTAAATATTACATTTAACAGTGTTATTAAAAATTGTAAAATGGTCATAGATTGCCTTTATTTGACCAGACAGCAAAAACCTACAGATAAACAGAGCATGCACAATTAAATATTTAATATTTTAAAAATATGAATAAAATTCCAATAAATAAAGGGGGAAAAGTCTAAAATTGGTCAATAACAAATTTGGTACGTATACTGTAACTTCATAACAGGAGTCTGAAATAACTAAAGGCCTAATTCATTATGCCTGTTAATGCTTAAATGACTGAAAATCCATTAGTCTGAGATCACCTTAAGCAATGAAATTCAATGACAACCTTAGAATCCAATACAAAGAGTAAAAAGGTAAAGAGTGTTCCTTCACAAAGGACAGTACTATACATGATTAAGGCAGTGTTACCTTGTCTTGTCATGGGGTTACAACCAGGTGAAATTAGCATTAGATTAATGAATGTTAGTCTTCGCATAGCCTACCACAAAAGCTACCATAAATGTATTTTCATCTGAGCTACATGCAATAATATGCAATGGGTAAACAATGCAATGACTATGCAAAGTAGAAAAAGCCACTTCTGTAACAAGACAAATACAGATAAAACGGTTAGGTCATCAGGGTCAACGAGGTCAAGCAGGACAAGGTGGACCTATATTAGATTTAAAATGCAATATATATATATATATATATATATATATATATATATATATATATATATATATATATATATATATATATATATATATATATATATCTCTCAGATGCAATATACATTTCACATATCTGGTTGTAGTATGTATGACTGATGTTTGCAAATATGTGCTCGCGCTCAGAGTTACAAACACATATTTGCGTTGGCGTGCACGCGAGCTGCCTTACCTCTGAATTGTGAAACACGCGTTCTCGCTGTGAGATGATGTCGGGGACTGTCTGACACTCAACAACAACACAGACACCGAACAACTCCCGCTGCTCTCAGCCCCAGCGCGAAGCCACGCTGCCGCGGACGCACGCGAGCGGCTGTCATTGGCCAACAAGGAAGCGAGCCGGTGTTTATGACGCCATTCGCGAGAGTAGCTGTGCGTGAGGTAATCCGCCACACGTTATGACATCACCTCGGAGGCTCTAACGTCTCGCGTCATACTGCAGTAACTATCGCATATCTCTGTCGGGAGCATACGCTGCAGTTTGTGTCGTCTTTACAGATGCAAGCATGTTTGATATACTCATTTCAGGCGTGGTATATGAAATATTTCGGCAGCATCTGCGGAGTTGAGGAACATTTGATTCGGACTGTTTGAGTAAATCGTTTTTGAACGCTTCACCGGCTAATTAGCTTACTCTTCAACAGTGACGCAAAAGAGCAAGTTCAAAGACAAACTTCCAAAGATGGCTGCACGCGCTTGCTTCTCTAAAAATACAGTTACCCGTTCAAAGTATGCTACGTTCTCAATCCGGAATGTAATCGATACGTTCTAAATGAATCACTCGACTGATTGGTTCATATTCTTTCCTCTTAGTTTCCTATTATTATCACCGTGTATTTTGTGACTTAAAATGTAGCTGTAGACCTATATCATAACATATCCTGTCAATTCGAGAGGTTTTTGCAATGCATTGTGGACACTTTTAAGTTTCAGCCCACTAGAACGATGCCGAGCACTATAAATGTCTGACTAAAGTGACGAGGTTGGGAATAAATTTTCCCCAAAACCTAATAAACACTATGTGCAGTGCAGTGGTTTTCATTTCCTAATACGTCTGCTGTGCACATTTGAAACATTTGAAACATTTCTATATAGCATACATTCTGATTATGCAGTATACTTTAAGCTTATTTCCCAACTCTGCCACTAGATGGTAATATTTGCTTGGTTAAGAGTGAGGTGCCGTGCACTCGCAGGATGATCGACTTCACAACTGTGTTAATAAAAAAATGCCAAAATAATAACATATTTAACCGTTAAATGTATTTATGCGATGTCAGAACTATGAGCGTGTGTAGGAGTGCTTATAAATAAGGGTCAGTTGGAAAAAATGCACACATTTTATTTGTATCCCATATTAACTTTGTATCCAGTGAACATTTAGTAAGCAGGCACTTAAAAACAGCGGTTGGCATTATGTTACATTGATATATTTAATAGCTGGGTGCCTTAAAAGCATTCACTGAAACACTGGATTAAACAAAGATTTGGGAGGCTTGAGCCAGCCTATTTCTATGACTGTGTGCAAATCCAGCAGCCTCTGTGGTGATTACCAAAATATGCAGCTGGGCTTTAGGGCCTCACCGCCGAGATTCACCAGCTATTTCTCCCTATACAGACATCTGAGTGTTTTTATTTGTTTATTTTATTTCTCACAAAAGAAGCTTATGATGTGCATATGATCACAGTGAGGGAACGCTTATTAAACTTGCTTGTAAACCAGGTAACCTCGCAAGAATGGGGATTAGATTGAGAAACACTAACGATGCAAATACACCCGCTGTGCCATCCGCGAAACGCCGCAAACTTAAATCAGCCATAGCGCAGTATCTTCCTAAACACCCAACTTTCTTTTCTAGCCCTCTTTGTTGTCGTAAAGCAGGGGAAAGCCGCTCCAGACGCAGGGAGGGAAAGAACAAAAAGCCTTTTGTAAACTAATTACTCTGAGCTATTCTTTTCCCTCCTGCAAATAAAAACATCTTTTTTTTTTATGATCAATTCAGTTCTCAATGAATCTGACTTCGCCTGCACAGCAAAAACAAACAATCCACTGTATTGTGTATCATCTCTTAAAACTTTGCATGTTCTTGCAAAGTCAGTTTTTTCTGGAGTTTGTCATTTTTCTTCGTAACAAACTATTATTTCACAATAAGGCTCGCTCATCAAAGTGAGCAGACATTTGAAGAAATATTAGACATCACATAGAAATTTGGATACTTAGAACTAATTAATTGCAATCTTAACACATATTAAAGTGTAATTTGTTTCACTTTAGGTGCACAAGATTTTTTTGCTCTCTGTATTTATACTGGACATCTAAAAAAAATATTATGTGTATCGGATTAATAGTTCATCTTGGAGGTCAAC
This sequence comes from Puntigrus tetrazona, assembly GCF_018831695.1. Lineage (NCBI taxonomy): Eukaryota > Metazoa > Chordata > Actinopteri > Cypriniformes > Cyprinidae > Puntigrus > Puntigrus tetrazona. The sequence continues at coordinate 12,330,546 of NC_056721.1, read as the reverse complement.
ATTTGTAATATGTACTTTTAAAAAGAAAACGTTGAACAATTAAAAAGAATATTATATGGATGTATACTCATGAGTTATTGTGATTTTGATGGGGTTGGTGTGGTGAACAAAAAGGTTTATAGTGCTGTATGGCAATTAGGTTAAAATAATGATTATAATAATATTGTAAATGAAAATACAGAAAGACAGTAATGTACAGTAAGTAAAAATTAAATCACACTATACCATTTAAAAAAATATAATTATTTTGTTCAGCAAGCATGCATTAAATTCATCAAAAGTGACAGGAAAGCCATTTATAATGTTACAAAAGTTTTCTATATAAAATAATTCATTAAAGAATTTCAGGGCAAAAGTATTTTAAGCAGTTTTCATAAAAATATCAAGCAGCACAATGATTAAATAATAGATAAAAGATATCTGAACATATGGAATCTGATTTAACCAACTCAAATATCAGAGAAATGTCCATAAAAGGAATCATTAAACCACTTTCAATACAATGTCAATCTAAAATGTGGTGGTTTTGAGATTTCCCTAAGCAAAATTGTATATATAGTTACAATATTATATATAATTTTAGATATAGCTGCTACTCTATGAATGCGTAATCTAGGAAATGCTGAAAAAGAAAATCCAAACCCTTTCCACATGCACCTCACAAAAGCCTCCAAAACAACTTAAACTGCCCAATTTTCAGAGTGGCGGCTCAAACCGCTGTGTAGCTCTGCATAACAGGGTGTTTTTATTATGCTTTCAACATGTCTTAGATACAATATGCATGACATGTACGCCTGTAGAGCTTTTTCAGTTTCTTCTCTCTGTCCTCAGACCAGCCCCACATGCCTTGTATCACTCGCACCTAACGTCAAATCAACAGCTTCAGCTAGCTGCCCTCGGCCTCCATTACAACACCCACAGCAAAGAGCCTCCTCTCGCTCTGAGGAGACAACTGATCCCGCGGCAGCACGCAGCTGTAGGAAATGTTGCCATACCAAGTAATAAAGACACTGGGATTATAGCAATGACTCACAGCTTCACTGCTCACAGTGGCCCTCCTTCTTCCCGCCATCATGGGAGAGACTGATGTCTTTATGAGGCGATGGTGATGAAATGTTGCATAGCACGATCCTCTCGAATGGGGAAACAAGAGGAGCCATTGAGGAGGAATCCGAGGAGGGCTGGATAAGCTTGTGATTAGATTTACAGGCTATTTAGTTGGTAGTGGGAGAGGGAAAGTCACCAGTTCACTATGCATCAAGTGAACCTCATCGTGAAGATTTCAGATACTTCTTACAGGATGTGAGTCGAATTTGCAGAATACAGTTTTGTACAGGTCAGAGTATGGGATAAAAACGGATATTCATGAACAAATATGCTGCTGCGAGATGACAGATAGCAATGTCTTTCCCGTGTTTCACACAGTAGCTTCCAAGGATGATTTCTGAAGGATCATGTGACACTGAAGACCAAAGTAATGCCGCTATGTGTGACCCCAGACCACAAAACCATTAGGGTTAAACTGAGATTTATGCATCATCTGAAAGCTGAATATATACACTTTCCATTGATGTATAGGTTGTTAGGATAGTACAATGTTTAAAAACTAACAGAACCTGCAAAAAAAAATTGAGAAAATCGCCATTAAAGATGTCCAAAATAAAGTTATTGGCAATGCATATTACCAAACAAAAATTACGTTTTGATATATTTATGGTAGGAAGTGTACAGAATGATAATTGGCATGAAAGAGGAAGAAATCTTTTTGACCCGTGCAATGCATTGTTAGTTATTGCTGCAAATATACCTGTGCAACTTATGACTGCTTTTGGCGTCCAGGGTCACATATAGCTACTATATTTAATGATTTAATAGGATCTCTTTGTCTTGTTTCACACAGTAGCTTCCATACAGGCCGTAGTTTGCTTCATCTGGTAGCTGGCTCTGGTTTTGCCGTGCATAATGTCACTTACAGAAGACCCTGACCTCCGTTAACATATGGACTCCATCGATTTACCATCCCTTCCTCTGAAAACCTCAAAATCCCCTTACACACTGGAGATTTACACCCAAAACATCATGGTATAATGTTTCTTCCCCCCTTACTCTCTTTGTTCGTACTCTTTCCCTGACTTTTATACTCTGCCAACATGTTTGCATTTGGGTTGTTGGTCATGGTGCTATGGATTCACATAGCAATGGTAATGGAGAACAGAGGTTTTTCTGTTAATACTTGGCTTGGTTTACATGTTTGTAACACATCATTAGCCAGCACTGAGAGGCCTATTGCTCTAAACATACTGTATGTTAAAGGGGAAAACATCATTAACACTTGAGATTATTCACGCATATGGCAGTACCGTAAGGAGCCTTGGATAATTTGGCCAAAATCAGCCTTGCAAACTATATCTTGTCCTCACACTTTCTGCTAAACAATTTACACCAGTCTTCTGTACTCTACAGCAGATGTGGTTGCCAGAAATTCTTTGTGACAATGTCTTTAGATTGTCAATGTCTTGGATTAATTGCATTCAAAATCGCACCTTTATAAATACATAATAAATATACACAGTACTCACACACACACACACACACACATATATATGTTATATGTATATATGGATGCAATTAATCACAATTAACTGTTGTCCAGTACTACTCTCTCTACATATATAAAATAATGCAATACATGTTTAGTAACATCAAAACTATCACTAAAGACCCTAATCACATTACTGATAACAAATTTTTTTTTTTTTTATTATTATTTTATTTTATGCTTCGGTATGTTACTTCCACCATAAACAGTATATATCACTTAAATCTGACAAAATTATGTGCAATTTAATGGTAAACTATTTACTATTTCTCACAATATATGTATAAGGTAACTTACAATTAACCATTAATTAATCTTTTTATCAAATATATTAAAGGTTTCAGTTTTTGTTGTTTTTTTTCCATGTAGTTTTTGACACATTTAGAATATTGGTGCTTGCAAATGTAATTTAATTACAGTGTTCAGTGTCATCAATATGGTTTAATAGCAAATTCTTACATTTAGTTGCCCTGAATATTTAATTTTTTGATTTTAAATATATTTTCTGAACACATAATTATTTTATTATTTTTATAAAACTGATTACATAAAAAGATATTTCGAAGAATGTTGTTAATCAAATAGTTACTGATAACCATTGACTTCCTTAGTAATTCTTCCCCACACAATGGAAATCAATGGACTGTGCAAAAATATCTGCATTAATTTTCAGCAGAAGATAACAATACATACAGTTTTAGAGCAACATGAGGGTGAGTAAATGCTAACAGAATTAAAAGTCCCTTTAAGGTTAGATTCTCAAGAAATGCATTGACTGATAAAATGTATACCTTGAATACTATCAAGACACAAGAAATCAAGAGATCAGGTCATGCCCCAACCTCTCTTCCTGTTAAAAAAAAAAGAGCTCCTCTCACTGAAAACCAATGAATTGGAAACAAATGTGCACAGAGAAACAGGCTTTTCCATATGGGAGAGGAGAACAGTTGAAGAACAGGACAGATGTTTCCTTATCTACATCCCTCTTTTGCCTCTGTTCAATCCTACATGTCATTAGACAAGTCAACTGTGTCAAATGTGTGTCTTTAGTGAGTCACTCAACATCACAAACATTCATCTTTTGCTCTCCGGCTGCCCAGCGGGTTGCATCATAAAGATGGATGTCAGTGGGATGATCCAGAAAATGCTATTTGCAATTTGGAGATTGTATATGCAACCTACACATCTAACTGTGACTCTGAAATGATCTCTAAATTCACATAAGAAAATGCACAGACTTTTCCTACTGTTAATCATGAGATGAAAAAGGAGGAAATTCAAAACACATGAAAAAAAAAAAAGAAAATGACTAAAGCTCGCTTAGTATCTTCTGTTTCTGCTTGAATCACAGTTGGAAAGAACTCCGCAGATGATTCACGCTGATTCAGTTTGCTTTAATTTTGAACGGCTATTTGTCCCTCTTAAAAGGGTGAAAATTGATGTTTCAGCCAATTGACCAATGAAGACATCCAGTCACTGTCCGTGCGTCACAGCTGGAGTGGCTGGCTGAACTTCTCTAATGCAGGTCAGTGGAGCTGGGTGTCCGTCCTCAGGCCTCTTTCAAACAGGGTAAGAGCAGAGCGTGTCGGCAGCCAGCTACGTGTGCATTGTGGGATGCGGCGGAAGGACAGAGGAATTCAGCTGCCATCTCAGGCTTGTGCAGTGCATGGCGCCTCCGCTTCAAAGGGATTTACTCACCCAGTTGCTCCCTGATGTCTTCTGTGGGCTACTGTCAGTGATTTAACCATTACACGGCCGTGTTGTGTCTGTAAATGTGACTGTGGGAAGAACTGAAAACCAGATCATATCGAAGCGTTCGAAAGTTATGAATCACGTAAATGCTGATGCAGACAGAATGCTAAAATGCTTTTTGAACATTGTAACACTGCGAAAGCAGTCTACAATAAACAAATGACTCTTACGAGACGGTTTTTTTTAACGAATGAAAAATAAACGTATACTTTGTTTGAAACCACACGCTCGTTTAATGACTCCTATAGTGTATGGCAGTTGAGTGCACTGTCAGAAACAAATGTAGAGAATAAAGTTGATCATTCAGAATTGGGACAGCACTACAAAATGGCCGACAAATAATAAAGTGCAGTATATAGGGGACAGGAAGTGCTTTCGGACTTAGATATTGGCCTACTTTGCAATCAGTGTAATCTGATTCCTCAATGAATGACTTGTATGAGCTGATTCTTTTTCATAAGTAAATGACACCAAAGATGTAGTCTGATTCCTAAACTACTGAGTCTAAATAGTCACATGTTTTTAATGAATAAAACGCATAAAGCTTTCAGACGTGATATTTCTTTTGTGTAGTCATCAATACAAAAACATGTGTAGATACACATATGCATTTTATTTTGGGTATTTTATAAATAAAATAAATGTTATCACATTTCTTTGTACTTTCTGTTAAATATTAAAAGCCAGTTACTGGATTGCATTTACGCTGCCTCTAAAAACAACTGTGCAAGCGCAGAATTATTTTAAATGTTAAATGGCATTTCTTTTAAATAGGTTTTCCTTTTTTCAAATATTTATTTCCTTATAAACTGTTAATAGAACCATTAAGAATAATATGCATACAATTCTTTTCTAAGTAACCAAATGTGGAAGTGGATAGAAACAGTTGTAATACAATAGCATGTCAACAGAGGGCACCCTTATCAATTATAGGGGGCTCAAAAAAAAAAAATACACGCAGAGAAAAATGACCCAAATATGATAAGCTAGGACTAAAAAGTCCATACCGCACTAAAAATCTGTTTAAATGATTCTCCATCTAGTTTTAGACCGAGTATACAGCATTCTGTTCACGGGATTTCAAGCTATAAAATGTCTTTAAGCTTAATCTGCTATATTCGGTGTTCACCTCAGACCTTCCGCCTTTGACTTTCACAAAATGTGTGTGGTACACATTTTCCAAACAAAGTATGTTACTGGCTGATCACAATGCTAGGATAACCGGTAGAGACAGCTGCACTTCAAGCAGGTGCTTGGTGAAATCACACGGTGAATTGCGGTTGATCTCGTGCCATGAGAATATCCTCACACCAAACGCACTGTCGCAAACAGCCCCAGCTTTCAGCGTTCAAGCGACAGAGATCGAAACCCTGCGCAAATACCCCCGCAGCTTTGCAGGCGAGGCGTCACGAGCGGAGGGCTATCGACAAGCTGCTTGTCTATCTTTATTAGCCAAATCCAATGCAGAAAAATGGATCCCTCTGCTTATCAGCGTGGTGCTCACTGTGGCTGCTCAAGAGCCAGAGGTCAGAGACATGACACCAAATTATGGGTACTGTAGACTTATTATATTGATGGAGAAGATGAAGGAGGGCGAGATGGGAGGGTTTGGGTGAGGAGGGTGGGGGGTTAAGAGGATACTGAAGATTAGGAAGGGAATTGCCGCAGTACACTGGCTGCTTTTGTGAGCCCAGTGTCCGAGGGGAAAATATCTCCTGGGGCAAGAGCAGTCTTCCACAAAGCACTAGTCCTATTATAGATACAACAACTTGTTTTCAGACTCCTCAATGTGAGACACCACGTTTTGAGTGGTAGTTTGGAGAGACGGGCCATGTGAGCAAGGTCATATAAAATCAGTGTGGGACACAAATAGATGCTGTGTGTTTACAGACAAAAACAGTCCACAAATTCGCTGAAGGGAGACTGGCGTCGCATGTCAGTGGCCCGCTCATTTCATTTATTGTTTTACTAACATAGTGCTTATTTCGAAGCCAACTGTTCAGCAGCAGTAAAAGTTTAATACGGAAATGCTGAGGTAGAGGCTGAAGGCGATAAATGTTTTAAGGACAAGGGTGGAGAGAGGGAAATTTGTGAGGTGAAAAGTCTAGAAAAAGTACAAAAGGTTTCAACCAGACACCCCAAATAGTGTAAAGAAGCTGTGTGCATGAATAAAGCCCCACAAGGGCTGGCAGCATCTAAAAAGTATCTGAAGCACTTTTCTTTTGATGGTGTCGTAACCTTAAGCATCAATATAAAACAGAATAAACAGACCAAAGGTCTTCAAACATGACATACAACTTGGTTTTAAACCACACGGAGTGAAATGAAAGATGGTTGGCGATAGTTGGGGGAAGAGAGATTGGTGATATGAGCAATATCAGGTAAAATAAAGAAGTCATTTATCTGAATCAAATGGAATGAAAAATTGTAATTTTGTTGACCGGGGTGTCATTTTGTCCTGATGGCACACTCTTAAAATATAGTGTTGTAAAAAAGGCAAGTTGTCATGATTTTTAACAGTCAGGTGAAGTTTGCTAAATATCTCCTTCCCAGTGAATAGGGAAAAGTTAAAAGGTTAAGTTAAAGGTTTTCTCTACGAATATCACTTTAAAGGTTCACTACGCTCTAAACGGATTGTGTCTGTGTATGATGGAGTCAAGAATAATCGATAACCCATCATTTCACATGACCAGTACAAGACAGCGATTACAACCGAAAATCTCATCAATGAAAATAACCAACAGCTCAGTTTTCGTAGAAAGTAATGACTTTTCTCTTTAGCTGCAGTAAGAGTTTCATCTTTCCTATTTGATTGCAATAAAACCTTTCTCTCCGAAGGGTAGAATTTGCAGTCACAGGAAGCTGCTTTGTAATGCCCTACTTATTAAAAAGCAATGCTGGGGTCCCTGAGGTGGCTCGGTATGGTCTGTACACACAGGCACAGAAAGGGAGATGTTTAGTTTACGTGGTTTATATTAGCATGGATGGTGAGCTAAGCTCCATAACGAAGCCTTAGAGTCTCTCTCAAACAGAGGGCCCCTTCTCTGTGCTCACATCACAGTGGGGTCCTATCAGACATCACATCTCCTCTCAAATATGTGATATAGATCTGCGGACCCTCTCTGCAAGTGCAGGCTTAGTGTTTAAGGTAAAGCCCACTCTTTACTTAAATTTCTCAATTTCCTGAATAAGCTATAAAGCCTCTGCTTTTTAATGGGAACTAGTATGATGATCATTAGGGTGTATAGATCTGCCGTATAAAAACATCTCAAATAGCTGATAAGATTAATGCTATGGGTCTCATTAGGTAACAACAGTCAGTATTTAACTACTTAAAGGGATGGTCCACCTTCTGTAAAAATTCTAATTATTCTTCACCCTCAAATTGTTCCAAACTATTTTCTTTTTCCTGCTGAACACAAAAGATGTTTGGAACAATGTTGATAATCAAACCATTCTGGCACCATATTAATTTTTTTTTCTCATTTCCATCATAAATGTACATAAAATTCAATGGGAAATAACTGTTACCAGTTACCAGCATTATCTAAAATAGATAGTTAGAGGTTTGAAATAACATGATGGGGAATTCTGATGATTTACTTTTCATTTTTAAGTGGACTAAGCATATTACTCCAAATTACCAGGAATATTAACAAAAAGTACCAGAAAAATTAACGTACCTTACTTATATATGTAACATATTTTGCTCCCACCTTAAGAGTACACATCGTCATTATTTCCAAAACATTTTTTTAGAAGATTTCACAATTTCATTCTGTCTAAAATAAAATCATGTTTAATTCATTGTATTACTTGCCATTTCTTTGTAATTATTTGAGAAAATGATTAGTGATTTGTGAATGAAAATTGTTTCTACACTATTTTGATTGGTTTTGTCAAAAAAAGGTAAAAATATCTTTAAAAAGTAAATATATATATATATTATTATTTTAATTGGTCGACATTATCCTCATGGCTGATTCTTTGATAGTTGAATGTTTTTTAAATAAATTAATTTGGAGGAGAAAAGCAGGCATCATATCATATTGCACCCACCTCACCTTTCCTGACAGCAGCTCTCTCTCTCTCTCTCTCTCACGCTCTCACCCTCTCACCCTCGCACCCTCTCACTGTGTTGTCTAACGGAGGCCAGCTGCCCTCTGATGACATCACACACCCTTCCAGCTGCAGCACTGATGGTGATAGGAACAGATGTTGGCTTTTGGGGGGCCTCCCCCGACAAACACAACTTTCTCTACCCACCTACAGTCGCAGGGCCAAGAGTACTGTTGACATCTGCTCTCAGCATTTCACTCATAATAAAGCCTTTTAGCCAGGGCTAAATTTGTGGGAAACCACCCTCCAGCTTGCCACGTCCCATGAATTTCATTTTTGATGGCACTATAAAGTTAAATTTGTTCTCATGATGCATCCCAAAATGCATTTCAAATAGTCAAGGCATTCAAACTGCCAGGAGTCACATGGCTCAAGCTGATATTGTATGCAAACTGAGCATATGAGTCTTATTATCCGTAATAAGAGAGCAGGACAGGAGGATTTATTTGGGTTCCGAGGTTTGATGTTTAGTGTTTTATAACCTCCTTTGGGCAAACTAAAATTACATTAAACAAATGATAGCAGCAGATGACCCTCTGCATCTTCTCTTAGCCCTGCTATGAAAACAAAAATCACTGTGTGAGTAGTAATGAGGCTGTCGGTAGAAGGGAAAAACTGAAAAAGTTGTCCTGAGCACGCTAAAGTTCTAAAAAAAAGGTTTAAAGGGAGAAAATAAAATTGTCCCAAACTCTCAAATAACTGAAATAAACTTGCACTGACTTGAAATATAACAGCGCTTATGTTTTGTCTCAAGATGCACAACAGTAATGTTTTTTTTTCTAATCATTTTTCTAAAAATGTCCTAATTGAACTACAGCCTAATCCTGGCTTACTCTAAGTCCTTTCTGTAAAACCGGGCCACTACGAACCATACAGGTAATTATACGGAAGCTTTAGGCACTAATAAGCACCTTAGGGGTAAAGAAAGTACCGCCCCAGTAATAGCTTTTGTACTTTTTAAAAATGTTTTTGAAATAAATAATAATTTTAGCGAGACTCGTGATATTTTTAACTAAACTAAACTAAACTACAATAAAATGAATACATAAAAATGTCCTGTAATTTAGCATAATTACTGACTGGCACCACAAGCTGCTCTGGGCCTTGTAATGGAATCCAATTAAGACAAGATAAATGATTATGACATAATTTCTCTTGAATATAAAAACACTAATCACTGATGTGTCATTCATAAAATATCTCTGCATATTAAAAGAGTAGAGAGTGAGGGCCATCAGCAGGAGCACTGAGAGTGTATCTTCAGCCCGGCTGCTTGGGTACCGACACATGGAACAATTGCAGCTGTTCGGCCAATCTCTCTTTATGCATGTGGGAGAAAAAACATTAAGCAGGAATGGGCATTCTCCCCACTTTTCTCATTACACAACTTTCCCCGTTCTGGCACAACATCACAACCTTCCCTCACACACATCTGTGGGCACAATGAGCTGTCTCTGGCCTAAAGGATGGGGGAGGACGGAATCTCAGCTGTTCTAGTTGTCAGAACCCTGGGAAAATGTTCTCTCCTCTCTTGTTCCCTCTTTCTTATGCCCTCTCTCCCTATCTTTCTTTTCTTTTCCCTTCCCCCCACCCCATATTTGATGCCCTGAAACCTGAGGACTTGCCTCTGATCATAATTTTAAGTAATACCCAGTGAGGGAAAGGAGAGAGGTACCAAAGGGCTTAGAGGAACATTTATATTGAGGCACAAGTTCCCTTTAAATTTGATGGATTGCAAGTTCTGCTTTCAGTTGCGATGTTGATCCCACCTCCGTTTGAACAGGCAGATCTGTTTGATGGTTGCTACAGCTGTACACATTTTGTCAGTGTGTTGTTTTATGTAGCCTAGACATAAGAATGTACCATTCAGTGAATCCACATAAGAGGGAGAGCTAGAGTTATACTTCGGAAAAAAAACAAGATCTCATACAGCGCTGGAACTTTTAATGATACGGTTTAATAAAATGATTTTAAGTCAATATTGTGTAAGTTACATTTATTGCTATCTGCACTTGATATGCAGAGTGCTGTTGACTTTTTGATGCTTTTTTAAATGAACAGGTTGAGTAGATGATTCAATGACTCACTCATCAAAGGTCTTGTTCCGAATGGCACATGCAATCTTGTAGACTTGTGAACACATGTACATTAAGTCCACAGGACCGTAGGTTGTCCCATCTGTCATTTTAGCTTCAGAAGGGTGCTCGTGAGTGTCCTCTTTGCACCCTCAAAGCCTGAACTGAGGAGAGCTCCACAGAAGACTTGATAGTCAAAGCGGCATCACAAAATGTGGACTCAGAGAAAGACCACGAGGCTTTAAGGCCTGTTCACACCAAGCACGATAACTATAAAGATAGCGATAACTATATTTGCATCCACACCAGCGAACGATATTGTCTGTTTGTTATAAGTTCAAGCGTGTGATAGCAAGATGGATTCTGATTGGTTGGCAATGTTTCTATCGTTCGTCAGCTGGAGAGGATCGTTCTGAAAATTATTTTAGCGATATCGTTTCTCTTTGCCTTTATTATTATAGTTGTGGTGTGGACGCTGCTATTCTTTAGGAGAACGATTTTTAGGACCCTATCTTTATCTTTATCGTTATCATGCTTGGTGTAAACTGGGCTTTAGCGTGCAATTTGAGACGGGACCAAACTCAGGTTTGGTTTCTGACTGAATCAGCTTTTGAAAAAAATAATTTGAATATAAATGGTTGAAATGACTGTCAAGAAATCAGCTGTTACCATCGAGATGCTTGCAGAAAGAATGAGTGATATATTTGACATACCTGTATATCATATATTTTTTCTATGTATATTATTAAAATGTCTGTGGCAAAATGTGAATGACATCTGTTGTAAAGGGTGGTTAAAATTATTAAACATATTGGACAGCATGAGTTGTTGCACTGAATAGTTCGAAAGTATCTCTCTTTATAGCTTTAATGTCATTTTTCATCAAAGAGCTGATTTGAGCCTGTCATTCTTTAAAAATAAGTAGGCTGCCTAAATCTCAGTCTTGCTACTGAAACATTTTACGACATCGTGTACAATCAGGTTGATCTGAGTTGCTCTAATCCCTCAATTTAAAATGTTCTCCCTATTCTCAGATCAGTACCAAATGCCTGTGTGTGCAAATGTAATGAGGGAGGAGAATTCTATAACTGATATAAGGCCTTGTAATCCCACTTCCGTCTAGATGTTAAATTCATTTGTAATTGCCCTTTTCCCAAACACAGGTCTATTGCAGACGCTGACTATTCCCCTGACTGCACGCGGGGACAATAAGAGGGGGATTTCTTATTTTCATCCCAATGAGACTCCAGAGAGCATAATAGATTTAATACAGGTGCTGAGCATAGGAGACAGCTGCCGTCTCAGGGATTAACATATCCTCAAAACGTGAAGGACAGCCCCACAAGATATTCTGAATATGTTTTCATAATAAAAAGTCATTACTGCTAAGATAGCAGTAAGGGACAAAGAGAGAAAGAACACGTAGCCTACATAAACCGTAAACCATAGTAAGTCTTGTATATATATATATATATATATATATATATATATATATATATATATATATATATATATATATATATATATATATATATATACATACATACATACATACATACATATATATATATGTGTGTGTGTGTGTGTGTGTGTGTGTGTGTGTGTGTGTGTGTGTGTGTGTGTATGGACTAGGTAAATGAAGAAAACAATGAATAAATGGTTTCACATAATTTTTAGAGATATGATTAGATTAAATTTAGCCAAGTCCATGACATAATTTCAAAATATTTAGTTGGTTTTATAATTTCATGGTTTATATTTCTAGTGGAAGTTACTTTGCGCTGAGGACATGATAAAGTTGGACACATATATCAATAAAACGTTGAGTAAAAAACTAAATAATATTTTAAATGTCTATTATCTATTATCTCTGTTTAAGTGATATAGAAGACCTAATAATATATCATTTAAGACATGTCTTATAAATATGTGACTATTTTTTAAAAAATTCGAAATTAATAAAAAAAAGTCACTGTATAACAGTGATGACTGATATGACCTCAGCAGTCATCGCTCTGAAATACTTGATTCTTATTGGTCAATGGATATTCAGCGGTCCGACGTTTGCTCCAATCTCCGCGTTCCGTGGCAACTTCAGAGCGCGCGAGCAAAGACAGTAGCGCGGCGCCTATCACTGCATCCACAAATAATGAAGATTATGCTTTTAAATGCTAAACAAGTAAGCATTCAGTAGCATTTATATTTGTGATAATTCATGTCCCTAAGATTACTTGTAAGCCTCTATTCTTTATCTAATATTTACACAATAAAAGCACGCAACAGCGTGGCACAGCAAGAAATGCGGAGTGAAGATCTGTGCAAAATAAAAGCATACTTAAGACTCTTCGTCTCTCCAGACCGCAGGCTTTACACGACGTATGGGACCTCTTGTCGTAATTATTCTTCCTTCCATTCAAACTTGTCCTCCGCAAAAGACAAAACACACTCGCTTGGAGAACTGTCGCCGCACGTTATTGTAAATTGCATGAAGATGTGGCAACTGGCCTCAGTGTCCAAGAGCCTGTCGGTGCTACATACAATACCGTCCCTCCAGCCTGAATGCAAAGAAAGACAAGCCTCCGGTTAACAGAAAGATTCCTTGCACTGGCAGAGGCTTACTGGCACAACACAAGCACCTTTTATTGCCTTCATAATTAATGACCCGCAGTGCCGCAGATCTGAAAAGCAGAATCTTTCCTTTAAGGGAATTAAAAAGAGCAAAACGACGGCCAAAAAGAGCTCAATTAATAACAAAGTGGGCACAGCTCTGGGATAACACAAACAAGGCAAGACATCAGTCAAACGCGCAGACACGTTGGATAAACAAACGCTTGATTCATTTCTGCAGCCCGATGGGACTACTGATTAAATTAGAAAGCTGGAGAAGCGACAATCAACATGCTGGAGGAAAAAAAAAAAACAATGCGAGTGTGCTGTAGGGGGCGAAAAAAAAGGAAACACAGAAGCGTTCACTGACGTTTGACACGATTCTTGAGCCCCAGCTGAAAATGTGTTTGTAAACAAGGCGCACGTCCACCTCTATATATATATATATATATATATATATATATATATATATATATATATATATATATATATATATATATATATATAGCACAGGCTGCAAAAAACAGATCCTCTCGCGATGCGTCCAGCAGAACGTGACAGGCCATTAGACGAATCACTGACGAGCATTTCCCACACGTCCGACATCATTTGCTTAATGCTTTTTTTTTTGTCATGTTAATAACTTTCTTTGTGAGAGACAAAACAAAACAGTGAAACGTTAGCAATTTCATAGGTCAGTGAAAGTATTCACTTATTTAGACGGTAAAAAAAGTTTTATCGAGAAACCTAATCATGTAACTGGTTTTATTAACAATGATAACAATAATAAATGCATACGTATATAAATAATATGTAAAACTTACCTAAGTTATATGCATTAACAAAGCGAACACAGTATTTTGCTTTTTACAAGTGTGTTTTTAATATTAACTTTTTAATGCGTGGGACAACTGACTTTATTATATATATGAGTAATTTAAAATGTATGTTTTTATTTTAAAGTTTCTTGAGTTGTACTAATTTTTCAGTTCAAACTAACCAAAAGAACCAAGTGAGGCAACTTCATTTGGCATCGATGTCAGTTTGCTGCTTGTGTGTTATTTATCCGGAGGTTAAAACAGATACGATAAGAGCCACAAACACTGACTGGATTTTTTAAATTATTATTCATTTTTATTTAAATATTAAGAAAAACGTTCGTGCCTCTGTTTAATTTAGCTTTCCTTTAGCATGCATGCATGTTTATGAGTGGGTGACATTACCCAGCTTCTTAGGAAGCTTTTTTTTGTTGTTGAAGAACTCATGCTGGGCTTTTCGAGCAAAAAGCAATTCTGCCCGCTCTCCCCTTCTTGTGTCGAGTTTGCAAAGTCCAATTTTCACATAATATGAAGGTCGTGACTGAATCTGCACTGGTCTTGGTAGGACATAATGGCAACAGAACTGTAAATTGTTTTTGGGGGAGGGTTGGTTGAGGTGAGGGAAATTACCATTGAGCACCGGTAACACAGTCAGGGACACTGACGAATAGAATAGATTTTCCATCTCAGTGTGTCACATTAGATTTTCGGAGGTGCACAGTGGCAGGTACATGTGATTAGTAACACTTTAACAATGTAATGAACTTTTTAGTTCATCCATCTTCCAGCTCAGGAGTGCAAAAAGATCCACCTGCATGATGTGAATGGAGAGAAGATTTTTTTTTCAACTTTTGTTGTGCGTTTATTATCTTTATTACCTCGCGTTATAGTTTCTTCTACATATCTATGTGAGGATTAAAAAAAAAACATTTACAAAAAAGATATATCACACTTTTTTTTCCCGCGTGCACATGTCAAAGTATAAAACTAAAATTGAATTTCCACAGGAGACCATCCAAAACACGGCTCGGCTGAAATTGAAGGTCACAAAGCCCTGTTTTTAATACCTTGTTTCTGATATGCCGCAGCGCTGTGTTCTCCTTCGGTCTCTTTAGCCTTCTGGTCCTTGAGTTGAGGTGGTCAGGGGCTAAGCCTCCAGCGGGAGGACGTCTGCATTCCTCCAGCTTCCAGCAGCCCTGTTCTTCTCTCGCCCTCTTTGTGGCTCACAGTGTGCTGGGGTTAGGAGACTGCCGCCTGAGCTGGCCAGAGCCCAGAGCTGCCGCCTCAAACAACTTCAATGTTAATTTCCCTTTCATCTTGTGTGTGAAATTGCTGCTGGTGTGGCGCTGACCTCCAGCATTATGAGGTCAAGTGTTGAAATCTGATGTGCGCCTCTCAGGCAGACAGTGCGCGGAGATAGATAGAGGAGTGGGAGGAGAGGTAAGGAAGGGAAAAGTCTTTACAAGTTCTCTCCTAGCATTGTTAAGGGTTTCTTTAGGCACGAAGCAAGCCTTCACATGCGTGCTGAGAGGAAGAGAGATCGTTTCCAACCAGACAACTGCTGCTCTTCTTCTTTTCCGATATTCAGAAATGTGTGAGGAGCAAAGCTATGTGAGAAAAGGTCAACAAGGCCATGTGTTGTATGTGAAGTGGTGTTGTAATGCGTTTCAATTTGCTTGAATAAATACTATCATGCAGTACGGCTCATTTTGTTTTGGGGTGATTACTAATATGAATACTTGTCTTCATCAGCCTAGTATAAGAAGTTATATTGCTGTCTGATGATCATTTGCTTCCTAAATATAAGTTTTAGTTTAAATGTTTACTGTGTATATTTATTATATGTATATAAATACTCACACATGCATGTATATATCTTGAAAATAATGTGCATTTATTTACATACATATATATATATATATACATATATATATATATATATATATATATACATATATATATATATATATATATATATATATATATATATAAAATTATATATAATATGTAAAAAAAATATTCTGAAATATATATATATATATATATATATATATATATATATATATATGCGTATTAAAACATGACTATAAACAGTACACAAACATATATTATGTAAACAAAAACATTTTTGATGCGATTAATCGCGATTGATTATTATATTATTATATTATATTATATTAGTATTATATTTTCGCTATAAAATGCATTTAATTTAAATAAAGAGGTGGGCAAATTCAAATACCCCTGCATCTCAAAAGCCTATTGTATATTTATGTCTGTGCACCTACATATATTCTTAAACGTTTCTATTTATAAGCATTTTCATATGTATTTAAATATAAATAGTTTCCCGAGCCTGTATTTGAGATATTTGCATACAGCTACCACCTGGTCATTGGCATGCATCTCTCCCATCATCCTCAGATGCCGCGCTCACCTCTGAATTACATGCCTCCTTCTTTTGTAGCACTTTCAATTCACCATAACTTTCCAAACGAAATGTACAAGTTAACATCTTTTCTTCTAAAGATATTCCTAATCATAAATAAATGCAATCTCTGGCAAAGAACAGGGGGTGCAGAGAGGAGGGAGAGAGAGAAACATCTGAGTAGATAACCATTAGATATGATTCCCATGATAAGACTCAGTAATTTGGCTTTTAGAGATAACTCCAGGGGCTGTCAGGCTGAACGGCAGCAATTTACTGTTTGTTTTATTTCTCCCCTATCCCTTTTTTACACATTTTTATCTTGCCTGTTGAAGGGCTTTTCATCTTAGATGATTTCCACTCTTTTTTTCTGTGTTTGCCCCAGAAGGTGAGATCAGAAGGCGGCAGACTGGCATGTTTTAAAGCTATGGACAAAATACAAATATTTGAGAATGTATTTCATGGTAATTATGTCAGGTTTCATGGCCTGAGCTGTGCACTGAGGCGCTGCCTGGATGCCTTAATTTGTATAGAAATTGTAATCATTTGTTCATTTCAAGGTGAAAATTGCATTTTTTAATTTAAATTGTATCCTGCGTGATAGGCTATTATCTAGAAAAATTGTCTTTGTGTATTAGAGTCTATACCCGGGCGTCACGCTTTGTTAAGAGCTGACTGCTTTCAAAAAGAAGGTTTATGTATGTATCTCTCCACAGAAAGCAGCAGCGCCTTCTCATTATTTTCATTCTGTAGTATTTCCCCTCCATTTTTGGATTATTATATGAATAAGTCCGCAAGCTGACTGTAGATTTCGCGAGCAACCTGTAAACAGGCTCCGCGACTTATCTCTTGGATTTATACCTGCATGTTCACCTTGAAATCCCGCCTTTTTTTCCTCAGTGAGGTGAGATGGCACGGAGGACGCGAGAAATACGCGCGACATTAAAGAGAGATAGGAACGAGACATATTGGAGGGGGGGGAATGTTGACTGCACCGAGACTTTTTTTTCAATAGGGTACATTGAGAGCCTTTTAGACCGAGCGGGGTTAAAACGACTCCCAGCTCTCTCACAGCTTAATTTTGCAGTGATGCTGGAGTGTGGAGATTAGAGTCTGGGGGCAAGGAGGGGCACACCGAGGCTTGGTTGAGGGATGCCAGGGTTACTATGGGGGACTATAATCTTGTATTAGGTGCCTGGAGACGGCAAATGAAAGACTGGGTTTAAAAAGGGAAACTTTGCGTGAATTGCGAGGAGAAATAAAATTGTCTTACCCTATTGACATCTGTACTAAAAAAAAAAAATCCATTTTAGAAGAGCATAATGCGTCGCGGGAGCAGTATATGTCGAACAATGGCGTCTGTCAAAGGGACGCATTCTTCCCTCTGTAACAATCTTCTGCTAAGCGCTCTACTTACCGATCCGGGTTATTAGGCAATCATGCGATCTGTCGGTGTAAGCTGATTGTAGGAATGTGGAATCCCTTCGGTGAAGATCAGACACCCGGGCTCAGGTACATAATGTATCCTGGAATAATTATGGGATTTAAGGAGATGTTAGGCTTTGTAAGTGCTTTCTTTGTTACGTTTTCGAGAGGTTGACACCGTGGAGTTTCTAAAACATAATAATAACAGTCAAAGGAGGGGATGGGGTGTCGTGGTGAATTCTTCAGACATGTTTTAATCAGTCTGTTCCTCGTGGCATGTTCCTGCCTCCAAATAACAACGTGTGAGTGACCCAAAATACTCATTATCAAGAAAGCACCACGTCCCAGAAATTCTTTAAAACTCCCCCCCACTGCAAAGTCAGTTCCGTCTTTTGATGATATTGGCTATTTAGTCACCCATTTATTCATTATCATTTAAAATTAGCCTATATATTTATAAGGTACATTATACATATTAGATATAGTCATACTTTTAGATATCTAATATAACGTGGCGTTAATAATACATTGCGTTATTAAAAAAAAAACGTTTAATGTAATGCACTAGAACTTTATGAGATCATCCCAGCAGATGCTCCCCTAACAGTAATATTGGAAATATCTGAAATGATATTTTATGACATCACATTGAGGACAGCTGAATCATAAAGAGGATTCCTCAGTGCAAAATCACATTCCAGAAAGATTCCCTCACTGTGTGAATGCGTTAAGTCAACCCAGATGGCCGTACTAAAACTTGTTTACAATGTACGTTCCTTTAAAGATCTTAATTAAGCACCGAGAGATAATCCATCATCAGAGAGGTGCTCGTTTTAAGGGGAGGTGCAACAAACGCCCGCATTTTGGGCCGTTAATGCTATTACACATTGGCTGGTATTCAGTGCCCAGCCTTCGGTGCCCTCATAAGAAACGCAGTAAATTCCCTCAGGCCCTGCAGCTCTTCTGTGAATGCAGTGCTCTGAGAGTCTCTGTTGTGACACTGTCTGCAACACTTCACTCTATTCACTTCCAGCGCAACTCAATTACTGGAAACCGATATTTTTAGTATCTTAAATCACCACAACTGTCATGATGCTCTTGACTTCAAAGTGACTATAAAAATACGGCATTGTTAAGATGGGGATTAAATCATGATTACAGTTGACAGCAACATCAAAGCAGTGAAAAGAGTGTATATGATAAATGCCAATAGATTTTCATGTTTTAAGTATTACAGAAAATGAGCATTTCAGATTAAAAAGCTCTTCATAAATTTAGTACTAGATTTTCAAGCGGGCCTACACGACACTTCTTCTGGCCATATATCACGACTGAGTCAACTATTAAATGCGTAATAAAATGTTTTAAATAGAAAACATATTTTAACATACATGCCCCTTGAGCACATATTTGACTATTGCGTGATCCCTATAGTGGGCGTTGAGAAAGAAAGAAGCAATCTGTTTCTTTGTCCACTTTTTGAGCTTTAATCCATAACAGATATGCCAGTGCTACAGTAAAGACACCAACAGGCTGAAGGTAGTAAATGCCAATACAAGTTCCCACTACGCTAGTATTTCATACAGCTGAATAAATTATGCCATGATAATATACACACATGCTGAACAGAAATATATCAAAGAAAATTACATATGCGCAAAAGGTAAACAATGAAAGAATAAAGAGCAACTGAGGTTGAAAAGAGATTTGGGAAAGGTGTATCGCCCAGTCGGATAGTGCTTCAAACATCCCAAAGGTAGATTAATGCTTGCAGTAGAAATGAGTGCTACACACTAAAAACATGATTTTTTTTTTTTTCACATTTCTTTTTTGTCTTTTTCATTTACTACAAAATATCGTAAGTGTTAAAATGGAAATGTCCTCAGTCTTAAGTTGGCACACGATCACGTGTTCATGTTTCAGTTATTGTCCTGAATATATATATGGCGTTTTAGGGCACACTGGAGCACAGTTTAGTTTCAGTTCATCTTAGCCACAGAAATTGTCTCTCGAGGTTAAAAACACGCTTGAGAAAAGTGGAATGTAAATGTAAACACAGAATCCATAAATGTGGTCATATATTCCACCTCTCACTGTAATGTTTTGGAGATTTTTTTTTTCTTCAAGACAATTATTCAGAGACCATCGCACTTTTTTAAGCTATGTAAATGGCATAAGACTTGCAGTAAAAGTCCGCTTCTGTCTATAAACTGCAAAAAAAAAAATCATTTTACATTGACCACAGAGACAAATTAATTTCCTCATGAATAAAAAAAGTGCTACCAAATTTAGTACATCGTCTTCCAAATATCTGAAACATAAGTTCACAAATCGCCCTTTGGCCATTCAGTGGTTAATATCTGACTGTTTTTAAATTCTTGGATAAATCGTAAACTATACTTTCCATGAATAGCAAAGAAGCCTGGGAAAGCATATCAAAAGCCATAAAATGCAAAAATTGCCATTTACCCATAAGGGCTCGTTATAGTGGTAATTATAGTGACCACAGACAAGAATTAGCCTGTGTTCATTGCAAAAAAAACAATGAAAACAATGTATTTTTGTCATTTGGTCAGCATATTTCAGAACAGTGTATGTTTTCGTAAGACATAATTATCATAAATAACACTGATAACCCTAAACACTTTCTACCCCATATAGAGCAGGTCACAGACTTTTTTGCCCCATATTAAGGCTCCACCAACCGACCCAAGATGAAAAACATTGACTAGCCCAGGTTTTGTGGAATGTCAGCATCTCTCTGTGTATATATCCATCAGAAATGTAATGTTACAAAGCAAGGCCCTGTGGTTAAAATAGAAACAGGAACTAAACGTGAGGAAAAACAAAAATGAAACATGTAAACAAAGAGTAATTACAATAGTAAATGCAACAGCAATAGGAACAACCACATTTATCATAACAAATATAATTATAATACCATCATTTTCTATAAACAACATGGTCCGAACAGTTTGGAATGGGCAAGGGCTGCAGCTGTAGCCTATGTGTGCTAACACTGGATGCCGACAACGGGCAGGGCTTTAGTGATTTGGGCTCAGACAATTGATGCTCATTTTCCCTCAGCTTCTTTCTGAAGCCCTGAAAGGGTCTCTTTGTTGTGAAAGAGAGAAAGGATCGGGACGAGTAAGGAGAGGCGGCACAATAGTGTCTGTTTTTTTTATGTGGAATGGCTTTTGTATTCACGCTGCTATAGGTAGAAAGTCTAAGACTGCCCGTGATTTTGTTACTTCTCTTGGTCTCATTCACTCCCGGTCAGATGGACCACGTGTGGGCGCTGCAGAAAGAATGGAGGGATGCTGGTGAAACAGATGAGTGGATGTTCAGTTCGAGATCCATCAATACGCCTGTCCCGTCTCCACCTGTAGCAGTCCGAGCACAGCCGAGTGCTCGCCGAGCTTCATCCTTCTCTGCGTGGACAAGCTCACATTCTTAGCCAGGTAATCCACCGCAGCTACACACGAAGATAAAAACAGTTCATTCATTTTTTCAGAAATATAAAAGTAATATGCAGCAATTACAAGTACAAGCACGTGCACTTTATGCAGACGGTTATTTTAATACTTCATTTACACGCTTTAATACAAAATCTTCATTTTTTTCTGATGTCATAAATTTTTTTAAAATTTGTCTAAAATTAGTATATTATTATATAATCTCTCTGTGTATATATCCATCAGAAATGCTGCAAAGCAAGGTATTGTGGTTAAAATAGAAACATGAACTAAAGAAAGTTAAAAATAAAATAGCAAAAAAAAAAAAAAATAAACAAAGTAATCGTAATAGCAAATGCAACGGCAATAGGAACAAATCACATTTACAATACCATAACTTTCCTAAAGATAACATGGTCTGAACAGCAAAAAGAGAAATTTGGCATAATCTATCTAAAATGAATACCTTAATATAAAAATAAGCAAAAAATATATATAATATATTAATATAATAAATTATTTATTGTCTATATATTAACTTTTCATCTTGATTATTAAAATTGTTTAAATAATGATTAAGTTCTATAAACCACTTGACAGATTTTAAAGCCTTTCAATCTAAATTAAAATAAAAAATATAACGTATGAAATATACATGAATACAAATGTTGGTCATTTTTATTTGTAATAAATCCATATAAGCAAATTTTTTAGAAAAATACGATTACGCTTGGGAAATATGTTACTTTTAACTTCACTTGACGTTTTTGAATAAAAATGTTTGCATTTGTTTTGTTGTTGTTTTTTTTAGTTTTTTTATGTATTAAAACAACAACATACAATGGTGACTTTTCTACATTTTCAACTTAGGCAACCTCACTTGTCAATGACCCACAGAAGCAGACAACTTTGGTTTTAGTTTTGGGTTGAGTTTCAGAGCAGATGTGAGCTTTCACTGATTCCAGAGACACAGAGCACCTGTTCTCCACTGTCACTCACTCCTGTCACAGCGAGTACTCCTCAGCACATTCCTCATTACGTCTGTCATCCCTCTTCTCAAAATTCCACACTTCCCATCATATAACATTATATCGTGACACACCAATCTATTCCATTCATCCATCTTCCTAAAAACCACCCAAATTGGCATAAACAAGATTTAAATAAATAAACTTAAATGAGTCTTTTTAAAGTTCTTTTGAATGCGATGAGTTGGGGAAGAGAAGTCGAAGCTGAAACTTTTTCAGCTCTACTGAGTAGATTTAGATAATGAGTCCACTCGATTTTCTACGCCTGAGAAAACGGTTACTGTTGATCGAGATATGTATCTGTACGTCTGCGCCAAATGCAATAAAGAGAGAGGAGAGAGACGGCAGAAAGAGTGGTGAGATTCCCACCAGATAGGTGTAGCACACAAAACGGTGTGACTAACACAGCACCTGAGGGCACGGGCTCGCATAGGATTGATCTGGAGTCTGGCTTCGCTGGAAGATCTTTATCAGGAGCACGTGTCGACTCTATCCCGCGGGCTAATCCAGGGTCAGAGGGCATCCCGAGTCCCGCTCACAACCCAGGACCCCAGCATTGATCTGCCTCCCTTCTCACACTGTTTCAATTTAAATACATGAGCTAAAGACATTAAGGACATCTGATTGGTGGAAAAAGACAGTGAATCGCGTTTAAGGGGTTGCGAGGACAAACCAAGGACAGGACGGAAGTGGTGTGGGGAAGCTCCAATTAACCCCTCTAGCCACAGAAAAGGCCTCCCTCGCCGAGTCCGACTGGAATTGGTTTACTTATTAAGTTAGCACTGCGCTAGCTGCAACCTTCAGGTAATTATTTGCATAGACGTCTCCCACCCCCATCCTCAAAGCCGAAATGGAAAAAAATGGAAGTCAAGCGGAGGAGGTTAAACCTGAGGGCTTTGCATTTTCGAAACTGACAGGATTGAGTTTGCGCTACTTGAGTGTTTTGGGAGTTGGCATTGCGACCCCAGCCACTCCTTTTTCCGACAAGCTGTAAACACAGTGATCATCTGATCAAAACGTCAACGGTAATGACAAAACGCATGGCGACGGAGACGTCTACGATTAATGGATATAAAAAAGGCGAGCATTAGCCCGCTGGCACGTCAAGAACCTCTGATGTTTTTTTTGGTCGGAGGCCCTTTGATTACTCCAGTCGAGGAGGTGTTATTTGAACCTCTCCTTCCTTTATTCGTCATTAGCAGAAGTGTTGAGGCGGGGCAGAGCGAGGGTGCGAGCGGACGCTGCCAGACATCTGTCAGTGTGACAGTAAGCGCCGCACGTTAGCGTCTGTAAGCAAGAGCAAAAAGGAAGCTGTCAGGGAACGGCGGCGCGTACGGTAGCAGCCGCATACCTGTGGGTGGGCTAGCTGTCTGTACCGGTGCTGACAGCTAGCAGAGAGAGTAATCACAGCTCATTTAACCTCTCTCCCTCAGGAAGCCTTTCTCTCCTGTCAGCCCCGTTTACTCCTTAAATCCCGCTCAGACTGAGTCTCTGCCTTCCCTGAGAGAAGCAGCGAATCTGCTCCCTGACACTCACGGTCACAGCCAACACACACAAACACGCGCACCTCTACAAAGTGCGCCCTTAAGCTGTCTCCCGAATTTCAGTAAAATATTAGACAGGTGGGCTAAATCAGTGATTTCGCACCATGGGGAGTACTTAAAAGAAATAGCTCCCTCAGACGTTAGGATTCTGCGCTAAACTCAACTAAAATAACGAAATGTAAATGAACTCAGTTGTAAATCATTTAATGAATAACTAGGTACGCGTTTCTAAAAAAAATTTGCTGCCACTTTATATTAAGTAGCTTTAACTATTATGTACTTATACAACAACATAAGTACAACGTATACTTATTGTGTTCATATTGTGTTGGATGCAGGTGATGTTAGGGACAGGTTTGATGGTTTAAGTGTGGGTTAAGGTGTAAGAGATGGGTCAACGGTGTTATTCTGAATAGAATTACAAAAATATTTACAGATGTAATTAGATTTAAAATGTAAGTACAATGTAAAACCATCGATCAAATTATTCATTTAAATGTAAGTACATAGCAGTTAAGTTCATTTACATTGGAAATGATTCCAATGGTTTTGTGTACTCGTTTGGCTCATGTGATTCAAAAGACAAAAAAGTATAGTACATTATTTAATTTGACTTAAACGTCAGTATGTTACTCACACAATGCTGTCGTATGGCTAATACAGGATATAGTGCATTATACTGTTGTACAGAGATCATTAGACAGAAAAAAAGAGTCCAGGATATTCAACTCATTTTTTTTCTTTTTGCATATCACAGAATAAAGAAAGCCATGGTTTATAAAAACAGAGAGATGAAATAGATGAAACACTGAACTGTTTTGTAAGAAGTTCCCGGTTCTTTCATTAATATATTAGATTTGTAGCTTATTTTAGCTTATTTTTTTGTTACATTTTAAATAATTTTAAGTCATCTAGAGGTCCCCTTGGAAGACGTTTTCTGTGGCCCCTGTTTTGACCCCCTGCAGTATACTACTATTAGGTTTTGGAACGCCTGTCAATGAAAGGCTTGTATTTACTCATTTGGCAGGTGCTTTTATCTAAAGCCACTTGCATGCAACTTAACGTCTGATGGGTACGTTGGAGCAAATGTAATAAAAAAGTAATGAATTGAGTAATGAAGAGGCACTTACTCTGGCCGTACTGACTGTACTGGTAGCCCGCAGTGACGGGGTCCACGCTGTAGCTGGTGGTGCTGTACGTAGGGGGGCAGTAGGACTGGGAGGAGGGCAGGCTGTCAGCGGTCTTGATAGGCTCAGAGCGCTGGCTGCAGCTGGCTGAGATGGGGTTGGAGGCCTCCAGGCTGCTGTGCAGGGGGGAGATGGAGAACTCGTGCTGGGGCTGAGGGGCCACGGCGCTGGGGTTGCTGAGGATGCTCATCACCTGGTGGGTAGAAAGGAGCGAGAGTCAGGATCAGCAAAAAGATCTAGAAACCACTGCATCGTAGGCAGTAAATCGGTTTCCCCATTCATTGTCGGTCACTGCACGTCACACAAAGTTCAAGGCCTCCTCCTTGATAGGGGTTAAACATCTTCACAACGACCCCTTTCCCGCTTCCCAAGGGAGCATTTACTGGGCTGAAAACAGTGTCAGGGTAAATAACAGACACAGAAGGGACCAGCGCAGAGCCGGGTGGTAGAGGGGGGTGTTCAGAGAGTGCCAGGGTTGTCTGTCCTGAGGCTTTTCTTCATAACAAGCTCCCAGGGAGAATTTAATCTGGAGCCTTCAGCCATCCCAGAGTCTCAAACCTCATGAATGATTAAAATAATAAACACTCATATTAGATGCCCCCAGAGATCGGGAGAATAGAAACTCTACAAGGTCTGCCCTTGTTTTGTGTATTATTGTTTACAGCAAATGTAGCCCTGTAAACTCTGGAAAAAATTATAACAGTAATATTGGAATATATGCACTACTGGTAAAAATATTTGGTATAATTTTATTGAAAGAAATCTCTGTATTTATTTGATTAAAAGTAAAAACAGTAATATTGTAAAATATATTTAAGGTTTAAAATAATACTATTTATTTGAATATATTTTAAAATGTAATTTAATTTTCAGAATTCATTACTTCAGTCTCCTTCAGAAAAATCTTTTTTTTTTGGTTTGTTCATCGATGTTGATGATGGATGTACTGCTTAATGATGCACAATAAAATACTCTGTTTGCAAATGTTTCTTTAGTTCTTTAGAAATGTTTCTTTAGTTTCTGCACCCATCTCAATATAAATACTTCTATGATGTTTTTCAGTTATCTTCATAGTTTTTCTCAGCCATTTGTCCATCTGAACAAGCAAAAAATAAATCAAATATATAGTTAATTGATAAATAAAATGAATAGTTAATATAACGCTTAATTGCATACAAAATAAAATATTTTCTTTGCAAAATGTGTGTGTTCTGAAAAAAAAGAAAAAAAAAGAAGATATATTTTTTTTTTATTATTTGTGTGTTAATTTGTGTTAAGACATTTTTACTTTGTCACACCATAGGACACAGTCCAATTTTTCAACTATCCACATATAATAATAATAATAATATCCACATTAACAAACACTTTTATTTATTAATTGTTTGACAACACTAAAACATAATGTAACAAAAAATTGTCAAAATGCTATAAATAATAACTGAATCATTGTATATGTGATAGCTTAAAGTCAGAGTCATTCAAAGCTTTTTAAAAACCAGTGTGAAGCAAAGGGTGGAGGCAGAGGGAAAAAAGTGTGTGAAAGGAGAAAAAGAGGGTCAGAGACGCTGCATGCAGAGGTTGCTCTGCCTGCCACATGCTCCCCATCCGCAGACTGAAACAAAGCATCCTCCTGAACATCAGGTTCACGTTGTGGCTCGCTACGCCCTGCTGCCCTTTGGCCGTCTCAGGACCCAACCTGCTAAACCAATTAGCCCATCACAGAGCTGCTGCGAGCAAAATCAAGCCCACATGCACCACTCAAAACAACATCCATGGGCTATTTGTTGAAGTCTGATACAACCCAGGAGATGACGGAGGACTTCAGAATGATCAGCTGCACGTTGGGAAATAAATCATCGTACTACAACGAGGCTTCGGCCCACCAGTGCGCATGCATTCTCAGACGCACGGTCTAAACAGATAAGTGAATTTAGACCAATATCCTCCCGAAGCTTCCAGGAAAATATGCAGCACTTGAAACATATTAAATACATAAAAGGCCACTTGAAATGGAGCATGTTGGACTATACGAGTGCGGAAAGTCCCTCTTCTCATGTGATATATGATATGAGTGGGCCATGCAGACTTCCTGTGATGAAGGTGGTGGAGAGAGAGAGGGAAATGTGTTAATTAATGGGGCAGCACACGGTGGGCTGTCACGCCACTGAGCGCTGGTGTATGACCCTGGACACGGGGCGATGGGTCAGGGGCAAACCGCCCGCCTGACAGGGGGCTGAATGGGCAGCTGGAGGGGAGACAGATTTAACAGGCGCTTAATTGAGGTCTGATTATATTCAGCTCTAACCGGTAAATGAAATGCCCCTCACAGGACTGAATGCTGCACTATTGTGTGAAAAACGTGCATTTCTTAAAGTTGCATGAACTTAACTTCATCTGTGTATTATTGACCTCATGATGAAAAATTCACTTGTGAAAATATTTAATTAAAAAAAGTTGATGATGATGTTTTTATAAAACCCGCCCCTTTGTTACAACACGCTGCAAGCTACCAATCAGATTTTCCTCCATCCAATCAATAACTGACGGATATATCCAAGTCAACGCCTTACATTTAGTCTAAAATTGGAAATGTTGCTTCTTCCATTTCATCGTGACTTTGAATAGCATAGTATTAAAGATGTTAGACAGCATACTGAAATTATATTAAGTCATAAGACAAACGCTGACGTCTGACCTGGACCATGTGCTGTACAAAAATGTATAAATGTATAAAAAAAATGCTTGTTTTAATGTTAAATTTGGGAAGAATTCTATTATTAGCCACGGATGATGTCCATACGGCAGTAATAAAATACAAGTTATACGGTTGGTTAACATCATATTCAGTTAAACATGAAAAAAAAACAAATGTGTTAGGCATTAATCCTAATGGCTGCGATATAAAGACAGTTTTACAATGTGTGGATATTATTTTACAGTTTTTTATGCTGATCCATATTTAGCATCACCTGAAATCTTTGCAGGATTTGATAGATATTCATACCGTCTCAAATTTCACTGGTTTCATCACAGCACAAAGCCATTATATGACTCCATATTTAAAATGGAGTAATATATCAAGTCAATGTTTGAATAAACTGACAGCTCAGATGCCTAGATTATACAGAGCTGGAATAGCTGCTAATGGTGGATATTTAGATGAAGCATTTTATAAGTATAAACTGTTTTTGTAATAAAATATGTGTTGTCCCTTATCAGTGCAAAATTATTAGAAATGAAAAAGGATTCATGCCATATTGTCCACTTTTCTAGAGCACCTCCAAACTTTTGGAGGGCAGGGTACTTATTTATGCTCTTAAAATGACAGAAACATCATAAAACATATTGACATGTAGGCAATATATATTTAAAGTCTTTTGATGTAATATTACATAGCAAAATTTAGTTGTCCGCATAAGTGATCGGTACATCATCAAATTCGTGTGAAATAACAGCAAATGGTTTTGTAAGTAATGATTTTTTTTTTTTAAGTTTTAATTTCTGCTCCACGATCTGTTTAAACTAGAATTTCCAGCAAACCTCAATGAAGTCATGAAAATCTGTAATCCTCTGTATTCCCCAAATACTGACGTTTCGCTGTAATATGAGGTAATTTGAGCTAATAGTAAAGCTTGAGCCTATGTAAGTTCAGCATCTCCCCAGGAGTGGTGTTTTAATCAGATGAGCGGGGGACGCCAGCACAAGGGGTGTCAGCCCAGAATGTGGGCAGAGAGCGCCGGGTGCCTGACACCTCCATTCAGCCCTGCGCTTAAGCAGCCTGTAGCCTGGGTGATGCCATTATTGTGCTGGAAGACAAATTATTCAAATCTTCAAATTTAGCATAACCTTATTGACATCAATTAAAGTGGCAAACGGAGAATATTCCAGCACGGTGAGAGGTAGAGCCTGGCTCTTTATCACGAGAGGCAGCACGTGGTGAGGCTATTGTCAACTCAATCCTCTCTCTGCACAGAGCACTGCCGAGAGAGGCCTGCCTTAAACCGCAGCGCCCAGCCAGCTGTAATTAGGACATTCAACTTAAAGTGCACACGGAGCCATAACACAAACACTAACAAACAGCAGGACGGCCTGTGAACTCTTTACATGGGCTACTGCACTCACAGTGGGACGACCGCAACACAGAAGGGGCAGAAACGACAGAGCCTGGCTCTGTTTTAGAAAGGGATCACATATCAGCCACAGTTTTTGTCCTGGGGATCGCCGGGCTAAAGTTGACTTGTTTTTAACAAAACACGAGTGTTTCGGGATAAATGCATGGTAAACAATAAGTATAGAAAATAACACTGTTACTGTTAATGAAACTTAAAAAAAATGGGGGGAAATTAAAAGGGGAAAAACATTTAATTGGAGAAATTTAATATAAAATGAAATGACGGTCTAGAATAAATGGAGGTTAAATGATTAGCAAGGAAAATAACGCTGCCGCTCATTTTGTAAATTAAAAATAAGTTCAATGATTGGTATGGAAAATAACACCGTTACTCAATTTGTAAAATAAATGAATAAATAAAAATGGAGAAAACTAAATTGGGAACAAAAATGAAATGATGCAATAATAAAATGAAATGATGTTAGCAATGATTAGCATTGCCACTCAGTTTGTAAAAACAGAATGGGATAAAATGTATAAAAATGTAATAAAATGGTGGAAAATAAAATAAAATAAGAGAAAATATAGTTAAAATAATAATTGGATGGGTAATTGAATGTAATAAATAAGAAAAAAATCTAATTAAATATCTGATAGAAGCAGAAAATAATAAATATTTTAAAATAAAATAAAAGTGTTTAGCATAAGCGTTAAATGTGAACAGATTCCTGCATCATTAGAATTTTTTTTAATTGCGTGCATAAACCTTTAGTACAAGCCAGAAACTCTGTTAAAGGGCAAAATGTATAAACTCGGATAACCTTGCCTGCAGTTATAACCCAAGACTACAACCAAGTAGAGTCGGCAGCCCAGTCAGACTCCGAGTTGTAATCTATTATTTCCTGCCATACTACCATTGCTAAGTAAAAATCAATATTCTTTCCACATGTGTAACCTTTTTGTATCTGATACGGCCGGTGGGAGAACGGCGGAATATTTGCCAATCAATCTGGCTGACAAACAACATCCCCAGGCAGTGCGTCTCTCCAGGCCCACAAACACCAGAGGACAAATCCAGGCCGACCCACACCGGCACACAGCGAGCACACCCGGCTGAGACACACTTAACTTTCTTGAGCCCTTTCAAAGTACCTCCCCGCCCCCACAGCCCTCAACCCCCACCCCAGCCCAACTATTTCCTCTTTCTCTCTCTCTCTCTTTCATTCTGTGAAGCATCCCCCCAGTAGCTAGGCTTTCATTTGTTGTGGGTCTGTGTGAGAGCTGCTAGTGCAGATAATGCCAGGCAGGATCCAGTTTAAAGGACATAGCTGCAGGCGTTTCGCTCCTCTCCCTCTCTCGCTCCTTTTCACTTTCTGTCTCCCGACAGATAGATTACTTTATAAATAATAATAAAAAGTAATTAATTCTCTCAACTTCAGAGCCCTCTAGCCTGCAGCAGTGTAAATGTAAAACTGGAAATTGATACAATGTGCATCCTTTCAGATAAACAAACAGCGCAGTGGCAATAAAAAGGAAAGCTTTTCACACTACCATAATTTCCTTAACTGTCAAATTATATTTTTTGTCTGAATAAATGTTTGACGTGACTTGGTTCTTTGTTGGATTTTTTTTTCTTGCCGGAATGGAACGAGGCTCACGCTTAACTGGAACAAAACTGAAATGCGATGACAGGGGTAAAAAAAAAAACAAAAAAAACGAGAGGCTAATTCAACAAAACTGGAACTAAACACTTACACAGAAGATGGCTTAATAGCACTACTCATTATTGATAGATCACATTATTAATAAAAACTAAATCACGTTACAATCTGTTGTAATGTGGTGGGAGGGAGGCAAACGAAAGCAGGTGTTTTAAGACTTGCTATAGAAATTTATTGGTTACAGGATTGTTTATTGTCAACCTTATGTACGGTGTCAAATAATAAAATATATAAATATATAAATATATATATATATATATATATATATATATATATATATATATATATATATATATATTATTGAGTCTAAGCTAAATCAAAGTCAGCAGTACACACTTCTATTTGACATACATATATACATTTGTATATAATTTTTCCATTTTGACAGAAGGATACTGCTTTCTATGATAATTAACAGCATGGTATACTAAGTCTTTATGCCAATAAGATGTATTTGTATTTGTAATTCGTAAGATGTATTTAACCCAAAATCCACTCTTAAGAACAACAAGCGTTTAACTGTAGGTGCATCCCCTGTAGAGAGCTGTAACAGCACTCTGTGTCCCTGACAATACAGCCCAAAATCTGTCCTGTCCACCTGCTCTGAGAGAGAGAGAGAGAGAGAGAGAGAGAGAGAGAGAGAGAGAGAGAGAGAGAGAGAGAGAGAGAGAGAGACAGAGAGAGAGACAGAGAGACAGAGAGACAGAGAGAGAGAGAGAGAGAGAGAGAGAGAGAGAGAGAGAGAGAGAGAGAGAGAGAGAGAGAGAGAGAGAGAGAGAGAGAGAGAGAGAGAGAGAGAGAGAGAGAGAGAGAGAGAGAGAGAGAGAGAGAGAGAGAGAGAGAGAGAGAGAGAGAGAGAGAGAGAGAGAGAGAGAGAGAGAGAGAGAGAGAGAGAGAGAGACAGAGAGAGAGAGAGAGAGAGAGAGAGAGAGAGAGAGAGAGAGAGAGAGAGAGAGAGAGAGAGAGAGAGAGAGAGAGAGACAGAGAGAGAGAGAGAGAGAGAGAGAGAGAGAGAGAGACAGAGAGACAGAGAGACAGAGAGAGAGAGAGAGAGAGAGAGAGAGAGCAGTAGGACAAATGTGGGTGGAGACTCCAGGAGGACAGTGTGTGTCTGTGGGCCAGCTAACTTACACACACACACACAATCTCTCTTTTACGCACATCTACACTCAGCTTAATCTGTCCAAGACTGGATTTGCTGGTGTGTAAGAGAGCGGCTCTCGTTTCACTGGAATATACACAAGCATGTTGGGAAAATGTCACCTGTGCAGGGAGCTGGAATTACAGGGATTGATGTCATAAGGCTATCTGCCCCGCTAAAGGTTACATGTCCTACCCTCAGACCTCCAGTCCTAATATCATACTTACAGCGATCAGCTGCAGTAAATAAACGGAGTTCAATGTGATATGAATACATTACATACATAAAAACAAACACTGCTTCCAAAAAACGATATTGGATTTGGGGATTAGCAAACAGAGCACAATGTTCCCTTGAGTGACATGAGTATAAAAACACTCACCGACTTTAGCATTACATTTCAGGGGCAATATCTGATGCAATGCAGCCGTAATTAAAGAAGCGCTGCCATTCTTTGTCGGAAAGTCGCTTTTCAGAGAGAAGCCGTAATCCTCAAACACCACAACACCCACAATGCCAGAATCAAGTAGCAAACAATGTCAAGAGGCAAGATAGCAAACAGGAAAACACACAAATGGACATTTGAGCGTGGTAGTTCCAGAATGCTGTGATGAGTGATGTAATTCCACACGGATCTGAGCAATACAATCATGACTCATGCTGAGATGTTCATTAGTTCAAAATAAAGTGTGCCTTTCTGCACCGCGAGTGACGACAAACAGAATTCCAACATGAATCGAATATAATAATAAAAAAAATTAATGCAAAATAATACAAAAATAAAGTATAAATAATTAATAATGATAACTAATATAAAATCGTATTATTATTGATATAATTATTATTAATAGTAACAATTCCTTCAAGTTACTCCTCCCCAAATTCACACAAAAAAGTATACAAATATATAATGTCAAATACAAAAATAAATGTAATAATATTAAATTCTACTATTATTGTTAAAATTGTGTTGCTTTTTATGGAAACCAGGATGAATAGAAGGTTCACCAGAACAGTATTTATTTAAAACACATTTCCTGTGATAATGTAAATAATGTAATGTACTTACTGTACTTTCAAATCAATTTAATGTGCCCTTGCTAAACCGAAGAAAGCAAAAAAGATCTTTCTGACCCTAAATTTTGAAGCTCCAGAAATGGCATAATTCAGATAACTATTATAGAATTCCCCCTTCTGTGATAATAAAAAGCAACGGGGGCTAATCATGCAGTATAAATTAATTTCCATATATCATCACCTATTAGCTAGTTGCATTGCTGGAGACAACCGCTGGAGCCTATCAAGCATACAGTACATGAATTCACCAGACCATCATGACATCGGTGCCGTCGCCTTGAAAGGTGCCAAAACCAGACCCCCACCCGAGAGACAAAATGGCTATTTTTGAAATAAACACTATTGCATAAAATCAATTAGCGGTTTTGTCACGGCTGGAGGCAGAGGTGGGTAATTAGAAGACCCGTCTGTTTACGGCGGGACCTTCGTGGGATCTCTCTCTCCCCTAGTGGCAGGGAGCAGATGACATAGATGATTTCCTCTCCTGGCTCGATGTCACTGCGCTAATTGGCCACAGCACATTAATCGAAAGTGAAAAGAAGAGTCGGCCAAAAGCGGAGAGGGGTGGGTGGTGGGTGTTTGACTGTGAGAGGGGATGGCACAGACTGTCATATAGGGTGGAGGCGGCTGGGGAGACTTTAATTGTTTCAAATTAGGCATGTGATTGACAGTGACAGAAAGTGGGCATTGACAAGCTGGGCCCAGATGAGAGCGATTAGCGTGCAACCAGACAAGCTGTCACTTCTCGCAACATGTTATCTGTAGGAAATACTCTGCATATGGCTCTTTTAACCCTGTGTAGTAACCCAGGGCTCTGATCATGCGTGATGGGAATCAATGTGATGAGTGAAAGACAAAAATCACTTACACTGACAGATGTCATGACATAAAAAAAAACACGAAAAAGAAACGTGGCGAAGAGCTAAAAGTTACAGAAATAAAGGTAGGAAGGTTTTAGTGGGGCGGTGCCTTTTCAAAAGTATACTTTTGTACCTGTTAGGTTAAAATATGTACTCTTTCAGCACTAATATGTACTTTTAAGGTACCAAAATGAATCTTTTAGGTACAAACATGTACCTTTTGACATGTACCAGGTACGGCATCAGTGACAAATTGTTCTACACATTTTTATATAATTAAATATAATTAAAAATAAATAAATCATGAAATATGTATTCAGTGTTTTTTTTTTTTACCTTTCCTACATTTCACATTTACTTTTAGTGTGTTACTTGCCATTTCTTTGATAGCTTTTGTGAAATTTACTAATGTTTTGATGGGTAAATATTTCTTAACATTAAATATTTTACATGATTACACAGGTGAGAATTAGAAAAGTAACATGTCTTTTAAACATGTCTTTAACAAATTTTTCTCCGCACAAGTCAGCAAAATTGAACGTTATCCACTTAAAACAGCACAGAAAATTGTTTATTTGAAAATAAATAGTTCAATATAGTAATATATGTATATATATATCTATATATGTGTATATATATATATATATATCTATATATGTGTATATATATATATATATGTATATATATATATATATGTGTATATATCTATATCTATATATCTATACCTATATATATATATATATCTATACCTATATATATATATATATATATATACCTATATATATATATATATCTATATATATATATATATATATATATATATATATATATATATATATATATATATATATATATATATGTATATAATATGTATATAAGATATAATAAAAATTGCCTTTTAAATTAATATGTATATTTGAATCTAGCAAATATGAATGTACGGCTCTATATTCAATATATATTTACATATAAATAAAGCCTTGTGTGCTTAGCTATCCAGTGTCACTACAGTCCTCAAAAATGGTTTCTTAAAAGCATTTTTTGTAGAAATCTCTCTCATTCCAATCAGTGCTAGCTTGCTCTAGTGTAATACAGACAAGGTTTTTCAGTATCACTGCACCCTAAATGTCCCAAAGTGTTACAAGGCCTGGAGTTAACCAAAGGTTAATACGTCCTATTGAGCTGATACAGGAGAAAGTGTGAGGCGCAATCTGATTATTTTATTGAGCGTTTTTCGGATGTGCGAGCTAGATTCAGTCACAATGAAAAAAACATCCCCCTCTGACCTCTCATCCCGCCTGCCGGTCTTTTCACGCCGCCTCCGCTCCTGCCAAATTAAACGTCTGCTTTAAATGATTTCACAAGCAGCGGCTCGGCAGCAGCTAACGCCGTCCAAGAATAATGCAAGGTGGAGAGCTGGCGTGGGAGGCGGGAGGAGGGGGCGTTTGTTTGCTAAAAACAGCAGGGAGCAGGTCTAGTGAAGAATGTCAAGTCAAATTGTTCTTGACAGTGTTAATATCTGCACTTCATAGGGATAATTACATGTAAATAAATAGCGAAATAGCTCTCAGCTGGAGTCTGAGAGGAGAGAGCGGGGCAGTTAGTGTCAGCAGCTGGGGACTGAGAGAGAGAGCGTGAAGGAAGGGGAGGAGGAGGAGGAGGAAAACCTCAGAGATGTTGTAAAACCACATCACAGAAACTCTAAAACTATTGTAGCTTTACATACACAATCCAAAACAATGAGACAAGCTTACAAAAGTCCGTCATAAAGTGCGGAGGGGGCAGTCGGGGGTGATTGGCAGTTGTAGTTTTGCAAGGCTGTAGTATTAATCATAACTTCACACCTGTCAGACTGGCATCTGGAACTAACAGGAAGCATGTGCACAAAGACCACCCCCAAAACCCGTGGTGTTTTCAGCAGGTTCATAATTGTTGGAAGTTTCACTTGTTCATACTCGCTGACCCTGTAGACTCACTCACTGATCTTGATACCACAGCTGAAAAAAAACTGAAATAAAATTATAATAAAATAATAAAACAATTTATTGTTTAATTATTATGTAATTTATCATATAAATAAAATTACATTGTAAATATAAATTAAATATTAACAAAATATATAATATAACATAAGTATGTAATCTTCTAATAAAATACAATAAATATTACTATTTTAAATATAATAAACACTAAATGTTTTTAAAGAATAATTATGGTGACACATATAAAAATCTCCTAAGACAATAAATAAAAAATATAAAAGAAAATAAATATAAAAGCGTCCTAAATAAGTAAATATAAAATGTAGATGTCATTAAATATAAAAAACATCTAGAGCAATACATTTAAAATGATTTAAAATGTGATATTAATCTTTTAAAAGAGCAAATGTCAAAATGTTAAAAATAAACATCAAATATAAAAGAAAATAAATATAAAAGCCTCTTCAAGTAAATATAAAATGCAAATGTTAATAAATCAAAAAAACATCTAGAGAAATACATTTAAAATCACTTAAAATGTAATAATAATCTTTTAAAAGAGCAAATGTAAAAATGTAAAAAATAAATATATTTAGGCTCAGCTGTTTTTTATTTTTTTATTCCTTGCAACTCCTTGCTCAGAAACATAAGCCACAACTATATATGTTTAATCAAAACAAATATAAACTAATAACAATGAATAATAGACAGTAATGCTTTATGAAAATAATAGCTGTACAAATATGTCCATTTTTTCAAGCACTTTTTATAGTGCTTTAAATATACATTAGAGGATTGCCTCATTCATCATAATAAAATTAGATTATAGCATATGGAGATATGGAGACAAATATACAATATGCATGAATACACGCAATCGGGAATATTGTAAATGCTGAGGCAATATTAATAAGTAATAGTATTTTTTTAATATAACGGTTCATTCTCCTGCATTTCAGCCCCAATGCAGAGAGTGCACTGGCCTTGCTTAAATCTCCTGGCCTGCCTCTGCGAGATAACTGTAAATCACGTTCTCTTATATCCCTTATTTATCAGGATGCAACAGCTTACTTTCACACACAAACACTCTTGAATTTAAATTGTGCTTATATTGTCTGCTGCAGCCTTTCATCTACGTAAGAGAATAAGAAGAGAAAAGCAAGTAAGAGAGAGTGAAACAGATCAGAGATGCTATAAATGAAGAGCAGAAATATAGAGGCTGAAAAATGACAATGTGTGGACTCTACTAGACACCGTTTCTCATTTAAAAATAGACAGCAAAATTAAAAATATGACGGCCTCGTTTTCACTGTGGCATTTACCCTGATTAAGGTTATTGCTTCTCTCCAAATAATCAGATTCATGCATACCGGATCATAATTAAACCATCGGTAATATCTTTCGGTCTTTCCACACATACGGTTACGCGTCAGACCCTCTATTTTCAGTCTAGAGCCACTGGAAATGTTGAATATGAAATTTACATATGTATTTGAGTGACCTGAGAAACCTACTATGTTTCATTAACAAACGCACAAGACTTCAATTTCTCTCCGCTTGCGTTAGAGAGGGGAGAAAAGATAGGAAGAGAGAGAGAGAGAAACCAAATAAATTCATGCAGAAAACATTCTGCCAGTGGATATGATTTAAATTCCCCTGATTTTCTTGGCAGCTTCTGAGCAGGTCTCATCTTTTTTTTTTTTTTTTTTTTTTTTTTTTTTTTTTTTTTAAAGCCTCTTACTTTTTAACTCTTGCCAAATTGAAACAGCATCTGTATTTAAGACGGGTTCTAATTAACAAGTATTTCTCCTCTGCTCTCGGAGCACGGGGGTGATGTAAATATGCATGTATTTAGTCTTTTGATTTGTTGATGGTGACACATGCCAGCTGACACCGTGCCCGCAGAGAGGCTTAATACCGCACTGGTAATAATAGCAGAGACGGCACATAGATTCACTCATTGACATTCAGGTGCACAATGTCTTGTCAAAAATCTGCAAAAAAAAAAAAAAAAGAGAGAAGTGAACCAAAACTCAATCATCTTCTTTTACTCTCTCTCTCTCTCTCTCTCTCTCTCTATTTCTCACCCCCTCTCTCTCATATAATATTTTTTTCTTTTTTGGCAACCCCTGTGCAGGCTTCTTAAATATAATTCATCCAGTTTAAAGTGGCTGCTGTGCTAATGGAGGAGAGGAGAGAGGTTGGAGTCCCCCTCCCTTATCTCTAGCAGACAGTTGTCAGGAATCACTGGTGAGGCCTGAGTTTTGCGCGTGGCTCAGGCAGGGAGGCCTGGGGATACGGATCAAAGGGAGTGCTGGTGAGCACTGCTCTGCCTCTGATCCCCCAGTGCTGAAACCCAGCCTATTCGCTCTCCCTTCCTAACATCAAATGCTAGCCAAAGTTCCTTCATTCCAAAACACAAATCTTCCAACTGCACACACACACACACACACATAAAATGATACATTTGCCATTTTTCTTTCACTTCTCTTACAAGTGTGTGGATGCATTTTTTTGAAAGAGGATAGATTTATTTTAGATTTATTTTTATTAAGTCTAAAAACTTCATATCATAATATATATATATATATATATATATATATATATATATATATATATATATATATATATATATATATATATATATAATGCTAAATGTTTATTATATTATATACAGCATTTTTTATTTTATAAAACAGCAATTTGTTTAATATATTTCGACATTTTATTTTTATTTTGTTATACAAAATACAACATTGTAAATTTTTGGTTCATTTATACGTATTCATTTAACAGTTTAAGTTATTTTGTGTGACATTTTGATAATAATATAAATCCTGCAAATATCCTTATAAAATGTAAAAAAAAAAAAATTATTTAAGAGAATGTTTAACAAAAATATAAAAGTTATAAATAAATATTATTTAAGAGAATAATTACAGTAATATATATATATATATATATATATATATATATATATATATAATTCTGAATGAAAATAAATATTCTCTAAAAAGTACATATAAAATGTAGTAAATATAAATGTATAGTGTGTATGTGTGTGTGTTTTAATAAATATATCATATACATGTATTATTAAAATAAAATATAAACAAAATCTAAAGTAAACAAATGTCTTCTTAAATATATTTATGAAATGCATATAAAATGCAGTAAATATACATGTTATACAATATACCATATAATACAATAAAAATGTTAAATAAAAAAATCTAAAAACAAAA
This sequence comes from Puntigrus tetrazona, assembly GCF_018831695.1. Classification (NCBI taxonomy): domain Eukaryota; kingdom Metazoa; phylum Chordata; class Actinopteri; order Cypriniformes; family Cyprinidae; genus Puntigrus; species Puntigrus tetrazona. Next base: position 12,291,369 of record NC_056721.1, on the reverse strand, counting down.
ATAATGAATGAAAAAATAAAAATCTCTTATAATAAAATAAAACTACTGCATACTATAATATAAAATGTAAGAATAAATACACATGCATTGTTATAATACAATATAAATATTATCTAAGTCAATAAATTAAATAAGCATAAATGTTAATAAAAAAATCTTCTACAGGGGTTTAAAAAGTATGAAAATGTGAATATACGACTATAATGCCAAAATAGTTTTAATCATTTGTTAATTTCATTAATATTGCGCTCGCACACAATAACTACCCGTTACGGCCCAATCAACCTGACACTAATGTTGCAGAGTGAAATTGCAGTAATGCTCATTAATACTGGCACTGGAAGCTTTACTAGATGACTCGAGTGCCTTGAGGGGTGGTGTTGTTGCTACGGGGCCCGAAACAAAAAGCATGACTGATTATACTGAATGGTTGGTTTTAGTAAAACCTGTTCATTAAAACGGGTGTGTGTTGTTTTCTTCTCCAGTTACAACAACTAACAACAAAGACACTGCACATATCAGACAACCATAGCAGAACGTCTCCCACTGTAAAACCCAATCAGCCACCTGCACAAAGCATCTGTTGTAGGAGGAGGAGTGACTGCAGTAGTAAAGCAGCCTACGGCTTTATTACCGCATTCATTCCTTCTCCACATGTCCAGTGTTTGGACTGCTCTCAATGTCCAGCAGCGGATGAAACACAGAAAAGACATGCAGTCAAGGCCATAGAAATCTGTCCATAGCTCTGACCCGGTCCAAAAGTGGGCTTAATGGAGATTAGGTCTGGCATTGCATAATTTTCATCCGAGCTAAGCTGCAGTGCCGTTTAATGTGTTTTCCAGAGGTGCAGTGAGAAGCGCTCTGCCTCTGCTGGCACATGAGAAGACTGAGAGGGGCTTGTGCACCTGTTGGTGTTGTGAACCCAGCAGGGTTGCGTTTCAGTCTGGCACACGGCCATCGCAGCACATTTACTGAAACCCTCAAGTTTTCTCCACTCGATAGAAGCTGCAAAGCGATCCATCCACACCATCTGACAAACGCACAACTGAAGACGAGCGCATCTTTCTCACGTTTTCTCAAGGCCGGGTTGATCCAAGCACTAGATTTTCATGTATGTCGAAATACAATCAATGAAATGCTGCCAGGTGTCTTCTAAAATTCAAATTAAAAATAAAATTGATCACATTTGGTTCTAGATCAGGTGTTTCTGTATGGCAAATGTTCCTATTTACAAATGAAATATTACATTTCCATATATGAAATAGCAAAGAAGTATAAGTATTAGAAATTGAAACAATTTTATATATGTATCATATGTATGTAATATATTATATTTATTATTTTTTTATTCAGATTTTTGTCATATATGGTTGCTACATCAATGCCACATAAAAATCATGTAGATATTATTGACATATGTCCATATACAATTTTCAAATGTCATAATCTGATATGTGATTATATGTCATGTATTCAATTTCCTTTTTTAGGTCATTTTTGTCCCTTCATGTGATTGATTGTATTGCCATTGTGGAACCAGTCAAGTTACAATTAATATTGTTAATGTGCATGAGCTTGACCAGCAAATATTTCCAAAAATCAGGGCTCAAAATAACAACAGAGATGAACTACTGGCAAAACTGTTGAAAAAAACAGAAATGCTCTTTTTTACTACTTTTTGAATTCACTATAAACCATTGAGAAATAGTCAAACTTCATGATATTACATATAAAAGAAGACAAAAGGACACTGAGGTAAACGCAAATGTATCATGAATGGAAAAATAAGCAGAATTACTTAGAATTTTTACTGCTGCTTCGTGGCAAAGTGTTTCAGTGTCAAAGAAGGGTCTGTCCAGACAAATGAGAGAAGGCCATTACACTACTATGACAACAACTTTAGGCTATAAAGCTTTTAAAATGGTTGATAAGATTTCACAAGCAAATAAACCAAACAAAAAGTTCTCTGTGCAATCCCACAGCGCTCTACTCTTTAGGAAAAACTGTTTGTATAATACAGACTGTACCACTTGCACGCACTCGAGTATTTGCATCGATTTGCATGAACTTGTCTTCATTGAAGACAAAATTAATGTGTTAAAATAAATTACTAGACAGGGGATTATAAGTAACAGAAAGACAATAGATTAGACAAATGATGGAGAAAATTGTGATGTACAAAAACAAGCTTGTAAGGACTGCCATGTGGACTCCCTGTAGCTGAGAAGAATGGGGGGGGGATTTGCCTCGTGGGGCACTGGCGGCCCTTTCATGGACATTGAGGCACAGTGTGATGCTGGGGTTGAACTATGATACTCCTGTCAAAGAGAACATTAATTTTTCCTACAATAAGGGCCTGATGGAATAGCCACATGTGACATGTGGAGATGGGTGAGAGGGGCTGGACAGGGGTGGGGAGGTTAGGGGCTGAGGAGGGGTCGGATGGAGGCTGAACCATCTTCATTTTACTGAGAAATTTAAAAAATGTTAACAACTAAAATTTTGTTTTTATCATCCTCTTTAAATGTATAGAAAATTCACTAATAATTCATGAATATCATTCATTAATAATAAAGAACAATAATAAAAAAATGGATAGTACATATTTTACATCAGATCTATTTCTAGCTGCAAACTCTCCCCCCAAAAAATGCTCGAACCATGCTCGGTTATTTATGCAGGTTTGCAGCGAAAGCATTAGTACTTAAAGCCCCTCCACTACGATTAACAATCAAACATGCTGAGAAACGCTTATGTTATCCCCCAACTCCGCAGTACAAGAGAAAATCTCTTTTTTGTCATCAAATCCCTAATTCTTTCCTCTCTTTGGGAAAAAAATAGTAATACCAGTTTCCAATCTGCTTTGAGAAATATTTGGTGGGGGGGGGAGTGGCCATAAAACGTGTGAACAACGGGGTAATTGTGGACAAACGCAGTATTGAATTTCATTTTCAACTCCTTACACACCATTTCAATCTTATTTTCTGCCTGTTAGTCAGATCTTCTTGGCTGTAGTGGGCAGAACTGCCCACTAATGGTGAATAATTGCTTGTAATACACTCTTTACCAATGATGTGCCTCAATAGCATTACCTTTTATTTCGCTTTTAGGAATCAACCCTGAGCAATGAGTCCTATTTATTACTCTCCATTATTCAAGAATGCTACATAACGTCTTTAACAAGAGAATCTTTGCCCAGAAACACAGGGACCAAAACCTACAAAAGCCTTATTGGTTTCCCATTTTACACTTTCTCCATAATAAGGACTCAAAGATGTATCAGAGCAAGACAAGACAATACTTTTTTTGCTCCGTTCTAGTTAATTAAAACATCCTGACTTATTAAAATGTCTGTTAGCGCTTAAAATTACTTCTAGACAATTAAACATACAGATCCATTAGTTTAGTGAGATTACGCTCTTTTCTGATCGAGGCGCAGTGCTAGCAGCTCTTTGACTGCGTATGGGATTTCTTCTCTTTAGGGTATCCTGCATTGTCTCCAAACTAATTTTCTTAGAATCAAACAATTAAATCTTTATTTTAATTAGGAGTATTAATTAGAAAACACTATCTAATAAACAGTTCACGAACACAAGGGGGGGTATCATCCACTAGAAGATGATTTCTCCAAAACACGTCTTCTCAGTACACATGAGACGCATATAATCAGCAAACGTACACGGCAGCGCACAAAGAATATGCTGTTTTATCTTCAGAGAGGTCTCGTAATTCCACTTGAAAGACTCCTTGACATGTGGCTATGGAGAAGATTATTTAAACACTGTGGCCAGTGACCCTTACTGACCTGTGGAGATAGTCCATTGCTCACGGGATTCATGTGATTACTGCTCGCTGACTGGCTCATGAAGGTGTCGGTGTAGCTGGAGAAACTGTGGCGGTTGGACGAGAGGCCGTAGGCGGAGCTGCTGTCGCTCGAAAGCCCGCCCTGGTGCATGGTGGAGGGGGGCAACGGCTGGGGCCGATGCACAGTGCCACTGCCGTCTGGGAAGAACAGCGCGTTCAATTATGTCAAAGACTTATTCTCAAATGCACTGTGGGGACATTCGTTTTATTGCTATTCACGTATGAGACACGTTTGCGCAATGGGTATTAAATTAATATAAAACAGGGTCAGGTTCTTTGAGTAAAACACTGGTTCGCTTACCTTGTGGTAATGTTGTTGAAGGATAGGTGGACTCGGGAAGCTGGTATGTTGGTAAAGTGGGCATCCCTGTGGGTGGAAACCCTCCAGGTAACAGGTGGTTAAATGCTGCCAGTTGATTGGCTCCGGCTTGTTTACGCCACCTTGCTCGACGATTGCTGAACCAAACCTGAAATAATGCAAATAAAACAATTCCGGTCAATACTAAGTAAACTACTTATTAATTTTATGTGGTTTGCAAATGGTTGCACCTTTGCACTTTTTTGTACAATTTTGTGACCTCTGAATAATAAATGATATAAGCCTTTTTGGATTGATATTTAATGTACTTGATTTTCAAAATAACTTTTAATTTTGATTAAATCGGTTTGAATTAGAATCGGGATTATTATTAACCAAACTGAAACCAAAATACATATAAACAGTATGGCAAATAAAGACAAAAAATTGTGGTATTGATACGCAAAAATTAATATGACACACGCGTGTTTGCCGTGCGTATAATACACAGTTTTCGTGGGCAATTGATTCCAAATTTGTTGGTGTGCATATAAGTTTTGCGTATGATACACATTAACCTAATCCTACCCATTGCATACCATATACACATTTTGTCCATTTAGCATATCTATATCACGAGTTTCCATTTTATTTCCCATTTTATTTATATGAACATTCATAAGATCGGGTAGACCATTAACTATAACGTTTGTGTCAATAATCTACTGGTTTGCTGCTTATTAAAAAGTTAACTCGTTCCCTATACTGAAGTGTTACTGAAAAAACGAACGAAGAAAGACCTCATAATATTAGATGAGGGATGTACCTGGGTTATATGCATGATATTTTTATGCAACTAACTCCAACAGGTATTTATAAAGTGCACTTCAAGAGATAATGCCTAAATGGTTAAATATTTGGCCTTAAATAGTTAATTTTTAAAAGTTTGTGTTACACATGATTTTTAATATAGAAAATGTGTTTTATATCAAAATCAGCATGTGACATTTCAGTGATATTTTGAATGAACAAAAAGCCTCTATTTAAAGAAAGCACCAACACAAGAAAGGAAGAAAGAAATGCCCCTGCCACATTAAGACACATTTTCAAAGTTTCATTCTAATGTGACTCATTGAAAGGGGAGCACGGCCAGTAACCTGCACCTCTCTGGGGCCGAGGCACTGCCCCTGTGTATGCAAAAGAGTGAATGACATTGATCTATGCCTCAGAGGGGCCATTCTTCAGACTTTAATACACTGGCAGTGCAGTTAATCTACTGTTGTTTTTCAAATGGTCCCCACCATTGTGAGTGGAAGTGAAAGAGGGGGACAATGGCCCTTCAATGAATCAGACCACAAAGAGAGGGCGTCCCTTTTTAAACAGCTCCTCAAGAATGACGCTTTCAGCCTGGGCATTGATCAAGGGGCTGGCGTAGACATACTGTATGAGTACACACTCTTTCTCTGCCTCTCGCTTTTATCCTCTCAGGCTCCCCTTCAATCTTTGTACACAAAGTGACAAAGAGAAGATAAAATGTCTGATTATTTTTAATAAATTATAAAATTCAAGGGAGCCGATGAGACCGCAAGACATTCTTGATATATGCAATTTATTCTCAGAAATATGTGGTCTTTATGGCAATTGAAAAAATGTAATTAAATCTAAAAATATTAAAATAGAATTACATTTAAACGTTACTATTATTATTATTAATTGATGATCATTAAAAATCCCACCCATAAGACAAAATCAACAAGTATGGCATTCTTGTTCCATTCCCATATCCAAACAAAAACTAGGAAACACCTAAGACTCTGGAAACACCTATAAAACCTATATAATTACTCTTATTAACACACCAGGGAACTAATTACACACACGTTTACCTTGAAAAGCACATTCCCAACACCCATCCTTACCACAACATTAGGTTAGAAAACTGGATTTTTTTAGAACATAACTTTCTTTTTTTTGTGTGTGAATGAATGAATCCTGCCAGTAAAAATCTGTTTAATTCAAATAAAAGTCTGCAGTGCTCAACCCTCCCCCATTAGCTGTCCCACATTGCTCTTTTAACAATGCCGTGCATCAACGACCTTCCCCATAAAACCACTAGTCCCGCTGACACGAGCCCCATTACTTTACATGTCTTAGTTTAGGATGGTTTCTGGTATTAACGAGAAGTGGAGAGTAGCACAAGGCATTAGAAGGCGCGTATCTCAGTGTTAGAGGCTAGAGTGCCTGCCGCCCCACGCTCAATGGATCTCCTAAGAGGCTTGCTGCGAGCTGGGGCTTCTGAATGCACCATTCTGGAACCCGATGGCAAAGGCACCTTGAGCAGGGATTTTCTCTCTGCTGTTCCCTCTAATTCCCCACTCTTCTCATTTCCCTGCTCGAGCTGAGACACAAAGCACACTGCCCAACTGAGATGGCCGACTCATTTCGTATTTCTGAAAGAGTTCGAATAATTTCCTTAAAAGTGAACGGAGTCGCTTGGCGAAACATTTAAGAGAGGAGATTTGGTGGAGTGTGGCTGAAGGAGCTGTTGTTTGATTGCATTCGGTTCGGAGGGAATGGAAGTCGAAAAATTCAATTCAATATACTCTCAATCTCCAAGAGAACAGGGGGAGCGGGAGAGACAAAAGGAAGGAAGGTAAATGGAAGACAAATCTGATTGTGGACTGTGTCACGATTTCACATTCCACTTTCGGCCAGCATCTAGCGCTCTCGTCCAATATCAATCATCCGGGCCATCCTATCAGTTCCTCTCACTTTCTTTTGCGCTGTCTTTCTTGGACGACGATAGCTATATGTCTTCCTAGGATTACCGATTGCCATTGCAGGGTGGTTGGTGAGCAGACAGGAAGACGAGGAGTAAAACCTGGATAACGTGATTGAATTTCACAGCAAAAAAGAACATAACGGTAGCTGAGAGGCGTAAAAAAAGGCAGACATCTCAGTGGCTCCATGCAAGGGGTGGTGGGAATCTAGATGGGCAGTGGGACAGAATGGGTTAGGATGTAGGGTCAAGGCTGGCTGGACTGGGCCTTGAAGGAAACAGTGTGGCAAAACTGAGCCACACGAAGAAGAGACAGTTGGAAAATTCCGTTGAAGTTGTAAAACACTGTGAGGTCAATTGTCATTTATCTATCACTTCCTCTGATTTTAGGCATTACTCGTGGGTAAGGTTAGGTTTACGTGTAGAGATATGGTCACAATTAAATTTTTGGATTAAAATGTTCCAGAGTCAACACAATATGTTGACCCAGGAATACATGGAACAATATCAGAATGAACGTCTAAGCACATCTTCTTTCTAGTTTTATAACCATCATTATACATAAACATAAATATATGCATGTAAACGAACTTTCACATATTTGTTTGATCTGTTCATTGCTCTGCATTTTTATGTGAGCCAGAAGCTCAGAAAGTACAGAATTATTGGCTCCAGATCACGCATGTGATATGACTCCACATCAGGGGGCTGACATTTGTGCCCTGGAAGTCTTGTTTCCAGATTGGATCAAAGGGTGCCAGAATAAAGAGGAGAAGTGGACTCATCTTCAAAACCTGCTTGTACATAACATGTGGAAAGACTAAGTCTCCTCACTCTATGCCTGTACACCACAATTCAAAAGCTTGGGGTCAGTAAGATTTTTATTTTTCATTTATTTAAAATTACAAAGGTTTATTAAAGGTTACAATGCACTTTACAAGGTTACAATTATAACTATTCATAATGTGCATTTAATTCATTATATATTGCTTTGCGTAATAATTAATTGATAAGTGTTATAAGATTGTACAGTAAATTGAGGTGCATTAAAAATAATACTTAATGCATTAAAATGCATTAAGTTTAGTGAAAATTAAGTAAAATGCATTTTACATAAAGGTTTTAAGGAAAGCGAAATTACTGAAATTACTTTTACTGAGAAAGGATGCATTCAACTGATTAAGGTTAATGTTACAAAAGATTTAGAAATATATACTGTTCTTTTAAATTTTTCTATTCATCAGAAAGGACCAGTTCCCACGACTAAGCCGCACAATGGTTTTAAACTTTGATAATAATAATAAATGTTTCATGAGCAGCAAATCAGCACGTTAGAATGATTTCTGAAGAAAATACACTGAAGACTGGTGTAATGAATTTATGAATGTTTATTATTATTATTTTTATTTTTATTTTTTTTGTTAAACTTTTCAAACATTTTTAAAGTTTTAAATAGTAGTCTATGTCAAAATTTTGTCAAAGTATCTAATTCATAATATAATCTAGTATCTGGATGCATAAAGATTCATATTTAGTTCACTTCATAATATAATCTAAAAGATACAGGCAGTTTTCAACGTGATAATGTAGCATGACTAGGTTCCCCTCCATCTGTTTATCTTCCTCGTATTTCAGAGTGGTCATACCACAACCTCAAACCTGATCCATGAACACATTACAAAGATTTCTTGTCTAACAGAGTTTGAAGTGACATAACTGCCACTGCCTATGAAATTCCCTGTAAATCTCTGTCCATTCATTTAGTTTCTCCCTCTGGCCTTACAAAATGCGGTGAACCAGACAGACAGGCAGCAGTGCTGTAAGACCTGGAAGCACTTAGTCAGATACGGATCACTTCCTCTGATTTGTCATAAGAAGCAGTGAAACAGTGGAAGCATGAGTAAAGTGTTTGTGGTTAAGAATAACCACAGTGACAGACTGATGACACTTAATAGAAAAGCACCAAACACATAAATTAAAGCCTTTGACATCCTCACTGATCCATGTCTGACTTCCCCTGTTTGGCAGCAGGAACACTCCCTCGCTCCCCCTCTCTCTCTCTTTCTCTCTCGCTCTCTCTCTTTCTCTCTCACTCTCTCTCTTTCTCTCTCTCTCTCTCTCTCTCAGACATCTGGATACTGTGTCAGCGCAGCTGCACTCGAGTGGGTTGACACTAAGGCCGCGGGGTCTGCCAAAAGCCAACAGGGTCAGACACCTTCCCCTCCACAAAAGCAATGATCCCAGAGCCCTGGTATCTCCATGTGAGCTATCTCGAGCCAAAGATCCTTACACATCATCTACTTGGCCTCTCAAGAACCAACTGCTGGGCTGTGACAGAGTTGAGAAAATAAAATATGTTGAGCCAAGATATTGAGGATGTAGTTGTGATCTGGATTTTCCTTCCAACATGGCGTCAAGCATTTGACATTCAGAACATTTGAATTTATGTTCATAATTGAATTATCAGTTTTTAAAAATTCAAGTGTGACATACGCAGGTCAGAAGTGGTGAAATGTTTATTCACTTGTCTAATTAGCATCAGTCACCATAAATGCACAAAAGGGCCAAATGTCCCATGGGGCTCCTTTCAGGGAGAGCCGAATCACTGACATGACAGAAAAAAAAAATCAACAGGATCTCTGACACTGCCAGCGAGAGATATTCTCTTAGCTAAAATGCCTGTCATGGGGCCACTATGGGTCAGTTTTTTCCAAAATGGTTTCATTTTCATTCTGTCTGGGCACAAAATTTTGACTGATTTACATTTCTGCATTTAACAGACGCATTTATCCAAAGCAGTTTGTCAAGGAGCCAACAATATTTGTAACATACAAATTCAGATTTGAAACAAAAGTCAAGAATACAAATGCTACTAAGTAAAACAAAGGGTCTACAACTTTATTAAATGGTCAAATCACTGAAAGAGTAAGACATTTGGCAAGTGGTGAAAAGTGGTGAAGCCAGTTTAGCCAACTAAAAAGTGTCTGAGAGGAAAAAAGAGACTGCATTTCAATTATGCAATGGTGTCATTTAGTCAGCTTGTGTAGATCTGAAATATAGTGTTTACTTATTAAAACAAGTAATCTTTTATTACAAAATCGAATAACCAAGACAGATTGACCTTGCGTGACATTTCACTGCACATTACTACATTAAGGTAACATCCAGAGCATTAGCATGTGAAGACCGCAAGCCTGTACCATTTCAGAGGTGAAGCAAACAGCAGGGCTACGGTGAGCGGTCAAATTTTTTACAAGCTCTTGATTGATTAATGTAACTGGTGGAGAAGGGTTCCCAAGAGAGTGTGTGGGATGTTCTCTGATATGCAGCAAATTTTACAAGAAGCAGTGGTGGGCTTGAAAGTGGTGGGAAGAAAAGATCCCAGCCAAAAGCTGAAGTGAGAAATCCATCAGGAATGCACTCTTGTTCTTTTTATCCCCCTCCCTTTGCTCCCAACAGCTGCTGCCATAACTCTACTGTATTTTCCCCCTCTCATTGTTTCAACTATCCACATGGTTGACAAGCTGTCAGGACCAGCGGTGGGTGGAGCCATAGTCCCGTGAATGCTCTGTAGCATTTACATGCACTTTTAAAGTCCAAATCCAGTCAGACTAAAACAAGTAATTTATCATTTAAAAGCATTGGTCCAAATGAAATTCTCCGTGTTATGTCAATGCTACAAAAGTCAGAAGTGACACAAAGGTAGATATTCAGTTATGCCTTAAATCATGTATGTTTTGACAGAAGAATGTAACCAGATTATGATTTTCTCAATTAAATAGCAACTACTTATTATATTGTCTGTTGTTTCTCTGGAAGATGCCATTGACATTTTGATTAAAAAGTGAAAAAAAAAAAAACAGAAACAGTAAATGCATGCATGAATAAATTGTTCAAAATATAAAATTCCAATAACATGCATTTAGAAAATAGATAGTTAATTTCAAGCCAACTTTGACAGAAGTAGTGTCATGTTAGCCACCTGATCGTGTTTCTCCGATACGGCTGACAGGAAGAGGCCTGTTGTGTTTTTCTAGCACTTTCTTTGAGATGAGCGGTTGCATTGTTACACGCGTCATCAATCAGAGGACCTCAGTCCAGCAGATCTAGTGACACTTTAAAGCTCTATAGACCTCGAAGCACTGAGATCTCATTGTGCCATCTGTATCTCCAACTGAGAGCATCAGTCTTACGGTTACCATCCTTTCATAAACAAACTTCATAGATGAGCACAATTAATAGGAAAGTTCTCCCAAATAAATTAGTTCTGCCATCATTAACTCACCCTCATGTCATTCCAAACCTGTATGACTTGCTTTCTTTAAAAGAAAAGGTTTCAAACAACACTGATTTCAGTGTTACAGTATGTGTGTTCAAGATTACAATTTTTCATTTTTAGGTGAATTATCACTTATCAAGTATTACACTCTTAAAAATAAAGATGCTTCATGATGCCACAAAACTTTCTTCATGGTTCCATAATGAACCTTTAACATTTGTTTCACAAAAGTAGTGAAAGAAGGTTCTACCTGTACTCTGGCCTCAGTGAGCTTGGTTCTCTGGGCTAGTTCCTCTCTGGTGTAGATGTCTGGGTAGTGTGTCCTTTCGAAGGCCTTCTCCAGCTCTTCCAGCTGCTCGGCTGTAAAGGTGGTCCGACTGCGCCTCTGCTTCCTCTTCAAGGGCAGGTCTGGTTCAGACTCCACGTCCGAGCCATCGTCCATTCGACCTGTCATAGAGGACAGATAACGAAAGAGCTGAGTGGGTTGTGCATGGCGCTAAAAAAGTCACGCACTTACCAAAAAGCTCTCTGGTCATGAATGCTGTCATCATACCGATTTGATGTGTGTAAGTGAATGTGGATCCGAAAACACAGATGGATTGCAGCACGGTGAGACGGATTCATGTGGATTTCAAGCGAATATTATTTCAATGCATAGCTATTTATATAAGCGAAGCTCTTGTAAATACAATCCCACATCAGCGCGAATCCCAGCTCGCCCCGAGGCCACAGAGGGAAAAGTGGGGGGAGTTAATCTCCGCAGACCACCTTAGCGATCCTCGCACCGGTGCTAAAATGAAACAAAACTGGCACTTTGCAAATAACTCAAGTTTATTTCATTAAATGCCATTTGCGATCTTGCCGTCTTTTAAAATAAGAGCGGTGGATTATCTGTCAGATGCAGCCGTGTCAACTACAGCATTTCTGTTTAGTGGTTAGCTGAAGAAAAGATGAGAAACAATGAGCCCAAATCTGATCTGATGCAAACCAGAGGTGTGTGGGTGGCAATTCAAGCCAAGTAGCTTAGTGATGAAACGAAAATGACACATTAGCTTATCCGTGCTGTGCGGAACACTGACCTTTATACAGGTGTGTATGCACGGTGCTGATAACTTATAACTACAAATAATTGCAGCAAGAATTAATATTAATAAGTAAACATGAAAAATTGACAAGTATTCTGGCAAAAAAACAACAACAACCTCACAAACAATAGAGATTCAAAAAGATGTACCTACGTCCCATTCTTTGGTCACATTTCCACATATGACAGGGAAGATTTTACAGCCGTTTTTTATCATTTCATTTGAGTTGATTCCTTATTTATTTCCAGTTTGGCTGGCACTGGGCTGATCCTTGAAAATCCCCTCAGCAGCATTGGGGGCCTAGCTCGGCAGACACTGGCCTTAATCCAGGCCATGACTTCCCGCTAAATTGAAGCTATTCTACATTAGTGATGGCTGAACCCTGGCTTCTTATTGGCTAATACTGGTGTGGGCTTCCAAGTTTGGCCCCTCTGAGTAGGGCTGATTACAGAGGAGCCGAGTGGGGTGCTCTTCGCCTTTATATGTTAAGGCTGGGTAAAAAATATTTGTATTTTTACCCACATAATTGCAATATTAATTTAAAAGATCCTGATATATATAATAAAATCTCAAGATATTGATGTTTGCATGAATGACCTTTAAGATCCATAGAAGCTCTCCACTGCACTAAAGCCAGCAGTACTAAGGCACTATTACTAAGGCTGTTCACTGAAAGGTACTTTGAGGAACCCAAAATGGTTGTTCTATGGCACTGCTGCATTCTACATTCTAGGCATCTGCTTTTTGCTAGTACAGTATAGTGAGAACTGGTTTTTCAGGCCAGGTGAAACATAAGATTTAGGAGGTAATTCAAGGACATTAAATCTTGTCAACAACGGCAGATCAGTTCACTCCAGTTCCACACCATAGGGGACAGCAATGAGGTGAGTTTGAGAAACAGAAATGCTTATGCAAACTTCTAAATTTCTATTTTTTTTTTTAATGTGATATTGGTTTGGTCACAACAACAAAAGCTAACCAACTGAAACACCAGATTACAGAACGAATCTGTTTGCACGTCTCTGTTTGTTGGACGGTTCGACTGAACATCCCAAAAATAGCCTCCAAACAAAAGCACAACAATGAAAGAGCCATCAAAGTGGCTTCGACTCCAGGCCAGCTCTGTCTTTTAATTAAACAAGGAATTATGGGATTACAGGGAGGTTCTCATTACAGGCCACTTGAGGAGTCCTCTGGTAGATGTCTTTTTGTCTCCTAGAGCTCACACTCAGGAATTCTCGACGGATTACACATGGCCGTAGGACATGAGGCCGCATTAATTAAATCAATTCCTTTGCCTTTTCTTTTAAGATTCATTTTGCCAACACTCTCCCCTCATCTCAACATTCTGCAAAAATCATACTGAAGTGTACATATATATTGGAACTCATGTTCTTTAAATCCCTTTGTTGGTTTTAGAGAGATTGTGACAAAGTGATTTGCTTTTGACTTGCCATGACGACCACTTGAGGCCAGTGCGGTGATCTATACTGTTTTTGTGGAAAGTGGCCACCACTTTTATCAAAGACACAACATTGAATTTATTTGTTCTTCGCTATATATGCTGCTAGACATTAAATTCTGTCAGCATTTATTCAGCCTAATTCCATTTCATACCTGTACTAATATATATATATATATATATATATATATATATATATATATATATATATATATATATATATATATATATATATATATATATATATATATATATATATATATATATATATATATATATATATATATATATAAAGATATAAAGAATGATCTCAAATGAAAAAAAACTACACTACCTGTTCGCAGTTCAATATTAAAATATAAAGCAGTACAGCTTCTTCTCAACACTAAAAAATATTCATAAATGTTTCTTCAGCAGCAAATCAGCATATTATAATGATTTCTGTAGGATTATGTGACACTGAATTAAAGGCTGCTGAAAATTCAGCTTTGCCATAATTTAAAGAATAAATTACATTTTTAAATATATATTTTAAAAAATTATTAAAATAGAAATATTACGCACCCCAAACTTTTGAACAGCCACAATCCTGCCACAATTATAAAAAATAAATAAATAAAATTTGTTTTGTAACAAGAGAACAACTTGTCAATCTCCACACATTTTTAACTTCAGACAGAATCAGGGGGACAAATCTAAGGAACACAATTTGAAAAGCTACAAGCTCGATGCAGTTGCGACTGCATGACTGATGAGTGTTCTGCCACGTCCCATTCTGCCCTCGTCACAACAATTAGGATGTCATTTAGCTGCCATAACAGACAACCCACAAGCTGCTCCTCAGCCAGCCCTGCAGAGACAGATAAAACCTGAATAAGTTTGACAGCACTCTCCTGCTAAAGGTCAGCATCTCTCGCTCTCCTACTCGCAGTATAATGAGGACAGGATTATGGAAATGAAACAGACGCTGATGCAGATACGCGTCTAAACCTGGACCTCATCTTTGTCTCTGCGAGATCCCACGATTGACATGCTGGGTCCCATCACACGAATGCAACCATGGCAAGTGCCCAGATCTGTCGAATGTGCTGCGGCATAAATATAACTGAGTATGACACATTTTGTCTGAGATGGCCTGGAGCATACAGCAGCGAGAGCTTTTGAATAAAAGGTAAATAGAGCAAAAAGTGGGTTTTAAAAATAAAAAGGGCTCTTCGTCAAAGCACTAATCGGAAAAGAACAGGAACATTCCAATTACAATAAAACAGGCCTCTTAAATCTATTAAAAAAATTGAAGGGCCACTGATAAAATGTTTTTATCTTAAAATGTGAGCTTAATTAAAAAATTCCCTGTGAATTTTATTCCTTTATCCATGTAGTCCTCCAGGGTTTGTGATATTGTTCAAATTGTTTCAGTATGTTTCAAGCAAAAGATTTTTTAATGATTTTTGAAGCAAACAAGATAATCTGACAGCGAGTGAGTGATGTTTTCTTTCAAACAAACTCTGACAAGTACTGCATCTCCAAATCCTATTATTTTCCGAACTTAAAAGTGTCTCTTTGCATCTCATCAGTTATTAAGAGTGAACGTGCCCCATGGGATGAACCTGATTTGTAGCACTTACACATCAAAGACAGTTAATCAAGAGTGAATTGGCCTAATATATCTTGAATATGGATTTGATTGAAAGCCCTTTGGTGAAACTGAACCAGAAGAGTCGCTGTAACACGTTCAGACTGATTCGCATTGATCTGCTTCGTGCCGCCAACCTGACTGAGCTTTTTGTCGACAGCTGGGTCTAAAACTCTCAGAGAGCGGCTATACTCGTCGGACAGTGATTAACCGCTACGGGTGAGGAGCGACTAAGGCCAATGAGGAGTCATGACCACCCAACATAAGCCTTTAGACCACTTCCATCACCGATGAGCCTGTGAGCAGATGGGATATTCATCATCACGGCCACACTCAGACCTCTTTCTCCTCTGTGTTGTCTTTTTATTTTCTTTCCCTCGTTCTTGCTCTCTCTCCCCTAACCTTTCCTGCCACATTCTCTATGTAAAGAGCTAAAGGGCCTGGGGTAAAGTGCTCGTCCACAGCTGCACATTCCACTAAGCTTAGCATGGTAGCAAACATTTACACATTTGTCTTCATCAGAGTTGGCTCTCAAAACAACATTATACTCAGGTTGGGTCCGGTATTCAGCGTGGCACACAACTGACCCCTTTGTTTCCGACATACGCATTCATCTTCGAGACTCCAGATCAATAATAACAGTGAAGGTACAGCAGCGTCTGTCCCGTTAACTTTTAAATGACCATCATTCAAAATGTCAGTTAATTCAAACTCTCTGGCCATATGGGTAAAATACTAGCTATAAAAATATAATAAAAATATATAGCCAAAAAGAACCAAATGGCGGAATTTGAGAGGCATCTTGGTGCTGAAAAGCATTTCTGTACATTCATTAAAAAAAAGATTTTAGGTTTGGCAGCAATGTCATAAAAGAACCATTTTTGGTTCCCCAAAATCATCGTTCCCCCCAAACGCGTATTTTAGTGTGACATTTTAGAAATCTAAAGAACCATTTTCGCTATAAAGAACCTTGTGGAATGAAAAGCTTTCATGGATGTAAAAGGTTCTCTATGGAACCATAGAGGCCAATATAGAACCTTTATTTTTAAAGAGCGTAGGGCTGTCACTTTTAAATATTACAGCCTGAACACCACAAGGAGCACGTTTACTTTTAAATTTAACTTTATTTCCTTGCTTGATTGTCAAAGTCAGAAGTCTCTATAATAGTGTGGGTTGTCAATATGACTGAGGGCTGTCTTTCAAGGTCAGTCAAATGCATTGTTTTTTTTTTACCCAATAATCATAAATAGCATTTTTGAATCTTTGTTTAAAAAGGAACACAGTTTTAGGAGCCATGTTTAATATCTACGGTTATGAATTTTAACAAACACATTAACATAAGCAAACATAACAGAGATCCTAGTAATTAATTTGTCCAAAGGAGTCACATTTCTTTAAATAAACCGAATGCTACATACAAAACCAAAAAACGGTCCTGTGCTAAAACACGTTCAATTAACATTTGCTTTCTGCTCCATGTTCATTAATTTCTTTCGTCGGGATAAAAGAACACCATTGAAGAAGGGAAAAGGAGGGAAAGCGCTGTAATTTTGGCTCCCACAACAAACAATTAGCCCTCCATTCTTTTTGGAGCATTCAAAAACATTTGAGAGAAAGAGAGGGAAGATGTGAAGGAGAGGTGATGGGTGATGCTCTTTTATAGGTCTTGTCATGTGCATGAAGGCTCAGTAGGCTTTTTGTCCGCCATGCCTGTGTGAGAGTGTGCTCACCTTAAACAACAGAGGACTCGGGGGCCTCCGTGGCCTTTCAGGCCCAATAGAAGACGCACCTTAGGGGGCCATTTAAGCCTGAAAAGAGGCCTGACAACCCTGTGCAGCTCTGTGGGGCATCAATAAATGCTGACATATTGACTCTCTGTGCCCAAGCGCCACTGGAAAATGGTGCCTGAATATGAATCCATTTAAGGGCAGGGAAAAGGGGCCGGCGGTGCAGAAAGACAGCGAGAGGGACACTCTAAGGATGGCTTGTGTCTCTTGGGTTTCAAATGCTCTGGAATGCGGTGACTGAAAAAAAGAGTTTTGACAATGAAACTATAACTATTGACAGATAGGCTAAAGAACTGGTTAGGATAATAAGACCTACTTTAGAGGTCGCGTTAAAGAAATCACGTTTCGCTGAAGTTATCAGATCCACACAGAACGTGAATGTGAAGATCACATCTGTTCTGCTGTATTAGCTGAATTTCGTTGCAGTGCTATTTAAGAACAACTTCGAAATGGTTCTTAAAATATCTTTAGGCAATTAGGGGGGAATTCTTTATAGATATGTGCAGCGCAGACGATTTGTTGGGAAGTGCTGACTTTACTTGGTCAATGGAAGGGAGAGAGCTCTAATTCGGTTTCTAGCTGCGAGAAACCGAAAGCCAGGTGTCCGTTTACTTCCTGCTCCCTTCTTTCTTTTAATATCAAATTTTCATTTCCTGCGATTGAGATCTCCCTAATTGAGGTCAAAAGCAATCAGGACCGTGGAACTTAATCAAATATCTAAAAGGTGGGAAAGATGGCAAAATCAGCCATTTAAACTAGCATGCCTATAGCTTATTAAACTATAATGTGTGTGTCAGAGAGGAAAAAAAGACATGAGCATCCCTCAGCACATTTTAGTCTATATGAAAGATTTTACCTGCCCCATATAATATACATTACAGGCAGAAAATTAATTTACTCATCCTTGTGAAAATTAAATCACAAAAAAAGGTGCAGGATTTATGGTGAAACTAATAAAATGTACAAATAATAACAAAAAAGTGCAAGTAAAAAAAGGAGATATTTTTCCCAAACAATCAGTGGGGTGCAATATTTTTTTTTTTTTTTTTTTAAATAAAACAGCTCACACATTTAAAAAAAATATATTAATTTGTGTTGCACAGAAAAAAAACATACAGTTTTTTTAAATGGAAATATCCTTTAAATACTTTTTAAATGCCATTGTTAACATCACTTGTCTACTAACTTTGTCAAATTGGAAAACATTGGCCTCAGATAAAAGTTTCCTTGCATTACTGCAATAAAGTAAATTCGCAGAAAACTTTATGCGTCTCCATGTGAGGCCTTCCCTGTAAATACTGAGGGTAAAACTGCAGCTGAACTTAATTCCATCCTCACAAAGATGTTTGTGTTATCATGGCTTTATGTCTTAGCAAACTACCATTTATTAAATGCAAAGCCTTTATCCGCTTTTCCCACAGGGGTGGCGTGTGTCTCTTCTCAAGATAAAACAGTTGCGTAAACAAAAAAATGCTGAATGTCAATTTTACCACTGACTTAGCTTATGGGAAATAAATCTTAATATATCAATGTGAGCTTTTAGTGGACAGCCTAGGGCTTAAATACAAATGCCAAAAGTGAAAATAAATAATAATAAAAAAAGGCATAATCTTATTTCCAAAAGAAAAGCAGATAAATAATCAGAGATGAAGAAAAGGTTATTTGAAATGCGTCCATATGCGGTGCTTTCTTCTTAAAGAAAGCACTCTGTCGAAACGCAAACCCTGTAACATAAACGAGGTGCTCTGATGTCTTTACGTACCAGCGTCATGAACGCAAATTTAATAGAGGCCGTAATAACTCAACGCTGCAACCAGAACAGTTGTTTTTAAATGGCAAATCTCATATCAACAGATGCAAAAAACTGAGCCGCACTCGCTTTTGTATACTGCGGGGTGAGAGAAAAAAAGTCAATGCGGAAAGAGTAGCCTGAAGAGAAACTGACAATGGCTGCATAAATAAGCCCATTAGTTAAAAATGTACGACAAGTGCCCTATTTGAAGCCTGCGTGGGGAGAGGGGAGCGGGATAGACTCCCTCACAGCTGCCTGGCCCCTCTGCAGCTCTCACACTGCCCCGCACATTCACCATTTAAGTTGGTGGAAAAAATCTGAGCAAATTTCTGATTTGCAACACTCTAGGAACATGTTTATTGTCTTTGTGCAAGTGCAAAACACACACATAAATAAAGCTAATGAAGAATCTCGGGGTGAGGCTGCTAAAGAGCATAAAATGGGAAATTTTATGGCCATAAGTAGCGTGGGCTGATGGTGATTTTTAAGCCATTGGACCATGTTGTTCAACACTAATCATAGGACTGATGCGGCGCAATTGCCCTCCTCACTTAATTACTGTTACCTACTATATGGGCCATGCTTCTTTAGTTATCAAAACTGGCCAGAATTGTAAGGGTATTTTTATGACTGCAGTATATTACAGAAATGCCACCTGTTATTCTATGGTCTTTACATAAATCTCACTTGCACCATGAGACATTGAGGGTTAAAGGCCTTTTATACTGTACCGTGCTGACTTTATATCTAGTGCTTAAACATCCAGTCAAAAATCATAGCGACTAAATTATTGCTCGGTGATCAAATCTCCAGTCTTATATTTTCATAGTGCATATATATTTTTTTTCACATGTCAGAGAAATTCATCAACTAGTTAGCGGTTATTAAATTACACCGATGTAAAGTTCTGCGGCGAAGGCTTAAATCGATTTTAATCATCCACAGCTTATCATTAGTGTAACTTGCTAAAATCACAGCAGTAATTCTGAAACCATGGAAATCGCTTGTTTGTACATGTTTTTTGGAGCTGGCAACGTGAAAGTCATTTAGGAACAAGTACATTTTCAGCCCAAACTAAATTGCTTTTATTCATGTCTAAACAGAGTCGACATTGTGGACCGGAGGAGAATGCAATTATACTCCTCATGCCAGAAAGACAGCGGCGCATGCTTCCTCAACTTTCACTAGCCTCTTTATGGATAGTCCTCAATAAATAACTCATTATGGACTTGAATACATGACACGATACGATGCTTGTTTAAAGGGACAAGTAAAAAGACAGCTTAAAAAAGTCACCGAAAAGACAAGCAGATGTTACAAATGAACCCAATAGCATAAAACTGAAAAAAGTACTTTTAAAAAGTACTATATTTTATTTGTTCACATTCACGAGCGTTTGAAAATAAAGCCGTGCAATTTTGTTTATTTCATACTATTTTGTTGTTGTTTAGTTAGTTGCATTATAATATTTTCGCACCAGATACGGCATTCAAAGTAGAAATATTAAACACGCCGCCTGTCTACATTTTGAAAACTTTAAACCTTTACATGGAAGCCCTGTAAATCCCATTGGCTGCATTAAGACAAAATTCAAACCCTACAAACAGGCAATTTCGAGTCATTCACTTGGAAAATGCTCTGTTTAAAACGTCAAAAGGAGGGTGACTCTTTTCATTTGCTCTTAGATTACCATATTTCTCCTCGGGCTTGTGACACCTGCAGCCCACTGAGGGCGTGCAGAACATAGGACTTTACTTCAAACAGCCCAAAGGCTGTGGGTTTGGGTATTGACTGGGATTGAGCTCGTCCAGCTTGGACCCTCCTACCGCAGATGTACATTAATGCAGGAAAAATACAAATCTGGGCAGCAGAAAGAAAGGCAGTTCCTTTTAACATGCTGTTGTCTAGCTTGATCGTGTCAGTTTGAGGGAGCCCATTCAAAGGTATTCATGCATCTGCCTTTGAGGGACAATGGCAGCTAGTTTATAAACTGTCTCTTTTGGCTGCCTAAAGGCTTTAGACGCCATTGTTTTGCTCCTCTTAATAAACTTTTGGAGGAGTTCATCAACTTGCCTGAATAGCCAACGCAGAGAGGCCAGAGACACAGAATAACAGCCGGTTGGCTTTTCCCTTTTCTTTCTCCCTTTTGAAGTGACTATCTTTAAATCAGGAAAAAGGGCCGTCAGACACCAGAATAATTTTTGCTCAAACAAAAAAAGCAAACGGCCAGAGAAACAAAAAGTTAATTCACAGAAGAATGGGGGACTTGACTCTTTAAATGAAAACTGATAAAGGTGCGCCTTGAAACACAGTCTTAACTCTTCAGCATCGCATGGTAGATTTGTTCCTACAATAATTAATGAGCTAAATGATAATTAATGGCCTCCATTATGCAAATCTTGATGGCATTTTAGTCAGAGCAGATTAAATTCAAGTAAGCTATTTTATTTCAAACCTTTTGTCATTTAGGTCAACTAAAAACTAAAACAAATAGAGTGTAAAATGACAGACTTCAGGCCTGTGAAACATGACATGGAGGCATGAATATGCTTTTATTGTTTATTTGAAAAAGCATTTGCGCAACTCAAGCGAAAGAAGATAAGTTAGGCAGCAATTCTAAAGAAATAAACACGAATTAGGGCCAATCTATTTCGACATCCGTGTTCAAATAGGCTACTCTCCACAGAGCCCCATTCCATTAATTTTGTCTAGTCGGTGACCCTACAATGATAGTATTTATTTAGGGTATTCGTACACGGACACCTGCAGTGAATAAACACTGCCCGAGCAAATTCTCATTTGCACAGACACTTATGTGGACCGATACGTTTCGACGTTTGTGCTCGAGACGTTATGAGATCTATCGGCGAAAGGTTACTTTTCCCTTTGGTCTGTTTACGAGTGTCCTGAACCACGTTTGGCACTCCTGCTTTGTGGAAGGATTCCCTTTTGTTAGCTGATCGGTCTCCCATTGGGTCTCCAGACAGGATTCTTGGCATTTGTCGGCAAAAATGAAAGCGGGATTAAGGAATGGCTACTGAACACTCCATGGTAAAGAAGTGGGCAGCAATTCCCCCCATTCGACCCCCCTCTTCCACTTTGGTAACTCCTCTTTTCGTATATTTGTATTCCCAAAGAGGCCATTAAAGCTGGTTTGAAAGCGATACGAACAATAAGATCAAAATCAACAAGTCGAGTCGTATGTTGAACGTTTGCTAGTCTTTGCTTGTTTCTTTAAATTGAACATTAAAGCATAGGCTGCATATGCGTTTTCGTTTTGCTATCAACTCCGTGTGATTTATTCCGTAGTGTATCCTATAAGCTTTATAAAACAGTCTTATAGTCGATAGGCTCCACATTCTTGATATATTTTTATATAGCATATTGCTATAAAGCGTGAGGTTATTAATTAGCGACGTAGGCTATACGTTTTGCTTCAGGAATTAGAAAATGGCTCGCAAACAAAACGATGATTTTATTGGTATTTCAGCTTCTCTTTGTACCAATGGATTAAACATCCAGTTCTTTATAAGGTCACCGAGAGTTTCGTGCTCTTCCAATTATATAGGGCAAAGCACAGCACTAAAGCGATCGCGAGTCCAGGGCATCAAAAACACGTTTGTGACATTATAGGAAGCCCGGGGGCCGATACTTTTATTGGTGTCAGCAGGAGTTTTCCCTAGTCGTCTGTTCGTTTTGTTCTTGTGGTCCAGCAGGATGCCCCCCCACTCCACTGCACAGTGCAAATCTCGGCGAACGACAGGGATTTTTGACCAGCTCGTTTTTATTTAACTTCCCAAAACACCCCGTACGTTAACGTATGTATTGTCAGGGCTTTGATCGAAAACTCGGTTTCGTTTTATTATAAGGGGTTACGCTCACTTTTATACGCGAAGGAAAAAACATCCACGTGTCCTCTGCAGTGGACTTGTGAATTTCAGCGAATGAAATGATAGATTGTCCCTTTAACCAAAAAAAAGCAGATATCCAAAAGCCATTCGCATAGTAATATGTGCACTGAGATAGATAGTCCTTGTCCCACATGGCAAGAAATACTTTAATTAATAGACAGGCCGTCTTGAAAGCAGCACTGGCAGCCTGTAATATGATGAACTCCCATTGTCGTGGTGTCACCACAAATGTTTCCGATAAGAAAAAGCACCCAAGGATCAAAGACTATAAGCCTCTCAATTTCCTCCAGACGCCTCTACTTTTCTGCACCTACTTTCTATTTTTTTTTTCCTCTCTCTCCCTTAAACGTCTGAAACACACACAATCCTCTTCATCGCATCTATATGATCCGCCCCAGGTTAACAGGTCAGCAAAGCTGTTGAAAATAATTGCGTATTGATATTCCGTTCAAGGGGGCTCACGTAATCTTTATACGTTTTAAAAATAATTTACGTCAAACCGCCTGACTCTTACGGCACGCCGTTTAGTCGAAAGTGCACGGCTATTTTTTCGTAGTATCCTATAAAATATCATTTAAACGATCCGCATATATATATATATATATATATATATATATATATATATATATATATATATATATATATATATATATATATATATATAAAATGTCATAACTAGCCCAAAACGAATTTAAAGAGAGAAGTGTAAGAATGCATCCGTCAAATGTAAGGAAAACAGAAGGGCGCTCCCGAATTCGACATTCGATTCGTTCCGCGAATTAGGGACCTGGATTTGGCGCGGGCCTAGTTTTTTTGTCTGAACTTCATCCTGGGCGAACGTTCGCAAAATAATTTCCTTAGCGAAGTGCAGGACTGAAGTTAACCGGCATGTAATTCAGTTACGCTGCAAATGTTTCACAAAGCAACGCCGTTGACACTAAACAGGCGCTCTGGTGTCGTGATCTCTGGATTAGCATATTTCACGGCGCGGTCTCGTCATTAGACGACGACCCAGCGAAGAGATCGGTTGGCTGTACAAACGCCGGACTTGTTCTATTAATTTGCGCCATTGTCACTGTCCGTCATACTGACCAACGACAGTCCCGTCAAATTATGCGCGTTCTTATTACAGCTAGCGCCGAGGCTAATAATAGCAAGGTGTCCGTGTTACAGCGCGTTTTATTAATAGCCTACAGTGAAAAGAACAACAGGCCTAAATATAAGCTCCAGAAATACTAATAATTTGTACGAGTAGACTAATTCTGTGAATAAACGTAAAAAAAAAATATGTAGGCTAAATTTGACCTGAATGATGACGGTAGTAATAATAATAATAGTAATAATATTTTACAAATACTCCCTCTCCCAAAATTCCAATAAAATGTGTTGGGTAGCAGTGTAGGGAAAGGGGAGGTTAATCCGAGTTTAATACATTGATGCAGAGCGCAGGACCGCGGCTGTGATGATTGTGTTATCTCTTCCCAACATTTGGGTCTCCCTCAATTTCAGCCCAGCCAAATAGCTGCGAGAAAGTGCAGATGGAGTGACTCTCGATGCCTGAGGAAAAATATTAATAGCTAAATAACTTCCCCATACTTTCACTAAATCTCTCTCTCTTTCTCTCTCTCTCTCTTTCCATTCCAGATGGATTTGTTTGAAGTGGTCTCCCGACTCATCCTATGGTCTCTTTTCTTCAAACGAGGCTTATTTCAAAGTCTCAAATATACAGTATAACTTTCGCCTCTCTACAAAAATCTGGGCGCTACACCCGAGCGCGAACGCTTTTCATTCCGTCGGCGTGATTGGCCTTTTGCGGCGTTCATTTTAGAACGCTCCGCCGAACGCGCGCTCTATTTCGCTTCATTCGATTTCCGACGTTCTTTCGCGATTGTTAGAACTCGCGTTTAAACGTGGTCGATTTCTACAGCCCAGGCGATTCGCTTTCAGCGTGGTCACTCAACGAGTTCATTGAATATGCTGCACGTCACCTTTTCAGTAATTAAATGAGATCGAGTAAGAAACGCAGGTAATCCACTGATCTGTTTAAACGATTGTTTGCGTTGTTCTGTGGGACAAGCCGGTTGGTTAAATCAACTGAACGTAAATGGGGGGGATCCGTCGATCCCCGTTAATTGGCTGACAAATTTTTCTCTGGGTCAAATGACATTTTATTGGTCGAGTAAAGTCCATGTGGTGCACGCGCCTGTCGTGCCCTGTGCGTTAAAGAGATCGGTGGATGACAGAACGCGTGAAAGCATTCGATAAACACCAAATAACCGGAACCCTTTGGCGATGGTTTATTTCAGGAGTCACTAAATAACAAAACACTCTTCTGCAGCGGGTTTTGGTTCTAAAGGCAGAAGTCATTTTCCTTCGCTCATTAATTTCACACAAAAAAAAATGCTCAATTTGTCCACAAATGGCGTGCACGGGCTCTAAAATATAGCAAAATACAATAAAACAATATTATCAAATAAATATACGAACAAATGTGAGAAGAAAAAAAAAAGTTAAATCTCATGAAGTTGTGCCGAAGGCTAGCCAGCGAGGGCCGTTTAAAGATGAAAGCGGAGAGAAAGAAAAGGCTCAATTTAATCTGCTTTAAAACCTTTCAAAATAACGTTGTGCTTGGAACTCGGCGAGCGAGAGCTGATTGGGGATAAATAAGTTTCTTACTATGCCTGTGAGCTATTACACCCATCTCCAACACAGTCGCTTGTTCAAAAGACACGTTTTCATTACGAACTCTAATAAGTCTTAACATTATTAAATGCCAGTTGGATGATCAAGTGAAACAAGCCCCGAGAAAAATCTTTTTAAGTCTGGAAAAAGATTGCGTTTTAGCCCCGTCTCGTTCGCGTGACGCCGTATAGCTAAAACGTGAAAAGACGTTTCGCGAAATGTAAGACATTTGGAGATGTGAATAAACATTACTGATATTTACAAACAAACAAACAAAAATATTCATGAAGATACGCGTGCGTTCGTCAGATGGAAAGTATATTCATGTTCGCGATGCACGGCGTTTAGGGCAACGTCAGGGATTTTTAATCACGGATTGCCACTTTGTATATCCGTAATCCAATCGCCGTGGCGCACGCGGGCCTGTGGCTCTGTCCACTGAGGCTGTGTGAGGGGTTTGAGTTTCGCGCGCAAACATGTGTTCTAAAGCAACGCAGATCTCACGTTCATCTCGCGCACGGTTAAAAGCCACTGTAAATAAATCAGGGGGGAAAAATCCGCACAATCCGCATCCTTTTCACCAACAAAACCCCTTTGCAACATTTCAAAACTTAAAAAAAACCACGCCGTTCGCTTATTTATTATTATAAAAAAAAATAAGTAATAATAAAACAATTAAAGCCGACGAATTTCTTACAAATAACCAATGTCTAAATAGCATACGCGTGAAGGACGAGCAGACATCTAAACCAGCTCTCTGAACGTCAGCTAAGAAACACAATAGCGACTCCAAAAAAAAGAGCGGTGGGCATTTCCAAACAAGAATAAAACATTTTGCACCCTCCAAATCTCATTTTATTCCAACAGACGATTCCATAATATTACAAAACTATCTACCAGCAGGGTGTATTGAATAATTCATCTCTCCGCGGTTCCCCTCTTGGCCTTTTGTTAAAAGTTTTTCCCCCCTTTACGGATTTTTGAATGTGAAAGGAAGGGTCCCATTCCTTCTTTCGAAGCCTTGCTTTTAGGCTTTGCTTTGTAGCATAGATTCCTCGCTCCAAAAGAGCTTCAGTGAAGCAGAGATCTTTGGACTGAAGTTCATCTTCAAGTGTAAAAAAAAAAAAAAAAAGAGACTGTCACAAAACCGACAATGTTTTGTAGCGTAAGACAATCGCATTGTTTGCTTAGTTGAAGTGTTTTTTTAAGTGTTCACCTATTAAACAGACGATTGCATTATTTAAAAAAGAATAATAATAATAAAAAAATTAAACACCCCACAATAATTTAAATGGGGCTATTACGCCGTGGCTACTTGTTACCGGTCGCCAGATGGAAAGGTCTGTTAACGTGCGAATAAGCGTGCCGAATTATCGCGAGAACCAGCGGGCAATGTCGAACTTATGGGCTGTAATTGATATTGATTGCCACATCGGTCATCTGTCAGTTACCGTTTTCAAGGGACCGTTTACTCAGCGTCAAATGAGTCTGTCGCACAAATAGATCAAGGCCTAAATACCCTCCGTCAGAGCCAGTATAAATACACACTAAATCAAACGACTAAATGACAGTTCAACAAGCAGAGAGAAAGCGACGACACAAAAAGCAAACGCCCAGCAAAACTCAAGCGCCAGGTTTATATCGACAAGAAGTCGTCAGGTGTTTTTTTTTTTTTCTGCGTCTGAGATTAAAAGTGAATTAAAACGAATTACCTTTGTCTCCCAGTATGCCGTCGATGCTGTGCTTAGTTTTTTTCTCCCCGCTGTCATCCTTTTTGTCACAGTCCTCCTCGTCGTCTTTTTTGCCAAATCGCGCACGAAGAACCCGACTGATAGAGCTTACTGATGGGACGATCCAACATAAACAAATCAATAAAAGTGAACTAAATAAACTCATTTAACCAATAATAATGGGCTGATAACAATAGCATGATAATACTGATCGTCTAATAATAATAAAGTAGGCCGGGCGAAATAAATAACATCCGTAATTTATAATCAATATAGCTTAGTTTTATTAAATAACAATAGTAATAATAAACTTATTATTATTAATATTTTTATTTTTTAAATAATTTAATGAGACTTTATATAAAATGATTGTGATAAAAAAATGCCTCTGGAGGTATGAGATATTTGATGTGGACATGATAAAAAAGGGTCTGCTTACCAGAAGAGGCCTCACCTGAGGGAACTGTGCTTCTGTCACACACCCCGTCCTTCAGCAGTTTATCCCGAATCTCCCAGCTGAACATGCCGGGGTTGTCGCGCTTGTATTCTTCGATCCGTTTCTCCACGTCAGGTGTTGCCACCTGCTTTTGTGTTTGATTAAAAAGGCGAGAAAATGCGCAAACGCGAAGAGAAAGGAAAAAAGGGGAGGAAAAAAAAAAGTATGGGTGAAAAGAAAAACAAAAAAAAAACAGGAGAACAAATTTTAGTACAAATTGTAGGCTGCACCGTGCTTCCTTTTCCTCGCACGCGCCGACTTTTCTTAAACTATTTTAAATAAAATATTTTATTAGCTTGCAAATAATACAAAAAAAAATAATAATAGCTATAAAACCCCATCGTGCATAACGACGAAAAGCGTAATAATAGCCTGCACTTACTCTGGGTTTGCTTCCTCCTATTGCTCCGGGACGGATCGAGCCCGTTTCCTGATACCGGCAGAGGATTTTGGACACGCAGCCGTGGGAAACGCGAAGTTGTCGGGAGATCACGCAGGGACGGATGCCGTGGTGAGCCATTTCAACTATTTTGTGGCGGATATGATTTGGCAAAGGCCTACCGTTGATGAAAACTCCGCCAAGCTGATTGACTCGACCTTGACCCAGAGGAGTTGAAACTGCAGTGAAGAAATGGGAATTAAATCGAACTTTGGCTCGCTTTCACTGAGAATGCAGGCTTCCGGTTTACCCTCTCAAATCGGCTGTATATATATATTTTACCCTCTAAAGTCGGATAATAATTGTGGTAGGCTATACGAATACAAAAACAAACAAACAAAAAAAAAACACCAGAAGCACTAGCAGACCATTTTTAAACAGCCTGTTACAAAAATGCATTGATAAATAATTGTTCTTATCGTTATACATTTCAAACAGTCTATCGGTTAGAAAAGCACATTGATGAATAATTATTCTTATCGTTCTACATTTTCATAAATCGCAAAAATTTTATGTAAAGCGTTGCCATTTTTATCCTGCTTGTGAGAGAAGCGCTAAGAACCGTTTCCTGTCAGTGAACGAAAGACAATTCATCAGAGATTTTAATTTAATGTCATTTACCAGACCCAGCATAACCCAGGCCTGCCTTCGTTATTCTTGCACCGGGCGTCGTTCAAATACTTGTCTTTAGTGCATTTTGGGATTACCTTGCGAGCAGATCGCTTCAACAAATCTTACGACGACGGACAGGCTTTATTTGAACCTTTAAAATAAGAACATTGCCAGCAACAAATTGGCCCTGTAAAAAACTTCTTCTTTTCATTTTTTCATTTTTAATTCTGGTGTATTTAATACGAGCATGCTTTCTGCTCATCAAAACGCGGCGAAGCCAATATATCTCTAATATATTTCCATAAATATAGTTCTCTACAAACATATAAAAATCGAAGAGAAAACGCCAATCGCGCATCGGCGTAAATCATATTCAGTCGAGCACCTGGCATACACTTCAAACTCTTTAAAAACCTTTTTGGCTATAGGATATCCGCAGGCCTGCTATTATTTATAACAATTAATTGCAGCAAAACAAAAGTACCCTGATATCCGTCCAACCAACCTTCCAAGGGGAATCCAGTGCGCGGATAGTTCTGTCCCGGAGCCGGTCGCATCATTCGGGGTACTGTTCCCGGTAAAGATGACATTCTACTTTTAATAATTGACGAGGCACAATAAGGCTGATGTTTAAAATGCGAAAGCAAGTCCAGACTTGTTGATGGATGTTTCCTAAATGGCTAAAATTCGCTTGAAAGTCCTCTTTTCGAAAAAAGGGGGAAATAAAAAAACGTTATCCAGCCACACTACCGCGGGGACGCGAAACCTCCAAAAAATCAAACAAAGATAAACACCGTCGTTTTGTGCGGAGGGGGTCATGAGCGAAAGAACGACCGCGGGAACAAGATGCAGCGCGCGCCGGGGAGGGGGTACTCCAAACGCTCTCGAGTGAACAAAGGTTACTTAATTCTTTGCAGTGTTTTCTTAAAAGGTCTGATAGTTTTGGATGACAAAGTCTGCTTAGGGGTTGGGAGTAGTTGAAGTGGATAACTTTAGCGCGCGGTGTAGGAGGGGTGTCGCGCGCGCCGATAGGCTCTCGCGGTCTTCTTTTATTCATGTGGGCACGGAGGGGAACGAGCAAGTTTTTTTTCCCGACCAATCACAAAAAGCAGTGGGTAAGACAAACACGCACGCACACGCGGAGTGCCCAGCTTTTCATTCACTTCATCGGATCGCCTTTGAGCGGAAAACAATGCGAACACTTGATCGATCTACAGCCATTCGGTGCGATGCATAAAAGTCACGAGCTGCTGAATATGAAATATTCTTCGGTTCTTGCTGTCCCGTGTAGAATCACCTACAGATACGTGTTTTATTCATGAGTATGCTCTCAAATGTTGCTAGTTGGCCTACTGTACAGGCAAAACTGTGCTTTCCACTGTATGAACGAAAACAAACAAATCTTGTGCTAATTAATTTGTTCTGTAATATCACACCATATAACATTTAATAATGTTCCCTGCATGCCTTCACTGTAAGCACTTCAGTGTTGCGTTTTGTAATCTATTTAATTTAACACCACTCCGCTACATCTCTCCACAACAACCAAACAAAGGCAAATAAATAAATAACTGCAGTCATAACTAAAAAACTCGTTTTGCAGATAAGGAGGAAAAACTACATTCAAACAACCACGGGCCTCATAAATGATATAATAACCAACAAATGCGTGCATTTTTAAAACCCGAGGTGAGGCTAATGAATGAAAAATATGCTACCTCGTACAATAATAATAATTGATAGATAAATGTTAGTCATCGTGTTTAACAACCGCCATTCAAAAATCAATGAACAACATTTATATACAAGTTTATTTAACATTCTTTATGAACTGCGATATTGTTATATATTTGAAAGTTATTAAAGTGTCACCTCAAACTGTTTTAAGGTTCTCGCATCACATAATGAATCGTTAAAACGCCTTCGTCCATAAGACAGTCCAAATTAGACTCTACTGACAGTGTTTGTAGGAGTCAGGAAGAAAGTCGTGAAATGATAGCGCGCGCAGTCCCGTGATTAAAGCACGCCAAGCCCACGATCGGCAGTGATCGTGTAGTTCTTCTGCGTGGAAAGGGACGCTTTAGAACATCAAACACTGGAATTCAACTTTAAGAACAGACAGGCAGTAATGACTCGAAAGCTGCGCTTTGTTCTCAACAATGGCGTCGTTAATTTGTGTGCATTGCTGGTTAATATATACTTCCACATGACTAAGCATGTCACATCCCGAGGGACCGGGAGCCTCTCGCAGACCTCGGAGTGAGACGCAACTCTTATTACCGGCGCGATTTATTTGGGAAGACTTCAACGGACGTGTCTCACGAAGATGTATGAAATTGAGATAAAGCCATGGGGTCAATTCCAGCTCGTTACTTGCGCTCAGTCTGTATGATGTTGATTTATTTTTATGTACAGCCCACCTTCCCGATCGCCCAGTCGTCACTTTGAATGTGTTTCACGTCGCACATGCAGTGTTTTTAAAATAGGCCTATGTTTTGTTCAGCAAGTAATGAGATTAGTAAATTATGAAATAAACTGCATGAAAGCAATACGAACCTAAACAATATGCAATTTAAATTAGTGCTTGCTTTAGCCTATTATAAACACGCGCGCGCGCGCACGCACCTAGGAACATTGATAACAAAATATTTCCTGAATACTTTTTTTCTACAATAATACATCGGAATCTACACGACACGTAAATATTTGTTGATTCAAGTGTGCTCACTGTTAGTCTAAGGCGAAAACCATGCTGCATGGGCAGAAGTATTCTTTAACTCCGAGCGACAAATTATAGGGCTTGCCACTAGATGGCAATAAAAACCCAAAAATGCATTTCTTCGATTTTTACTCCAGGATTTCACTCCAGTTTATAGACATAAATACACAGTCAACCAAAAGCGTTGGCTTTTTACACACGAGATGGCACGACTTGTCTATTAATTGCATGAAGCTTTTAGAAACAGACTCATATACATATAAATCACTAGCGTTTTAGCCCATTGCTCTCCTGTGGACGCTAAAAAGAAGAATGAGAGAAGTGAAAGCCAGAGCTCCACGTCTGAAGCATGAAACCAAGAGAAGGGGAACAAGCAAAGAGAGAGGGAGAGAGAGAAAGAGAGCAGGTGCACCAGATCACACAAAGCCCAGCAGACGAAGGTTGACTTCCCTATGACACTTCTAGCACTGGGGCAGAATAACATTCCAGCTGGAAGCGTTTAACGGTGTTAAATCACTGGCTTGGTAATGACATTTTGTCCCCATACATCACTGGAAGCGAGGGAAGGAATGTCCGCGAGGTAGGCCCGTCTTTCTCCCAGGCATTCCTACCCATTTCCACAGCACAGTAGCTTAGCGCTGATCGTCTGAGGTACTTCAAAATAACTAGCAAAACAGGTGAGCTCAGCTTTCCAGACAGGAAATACTTTTTTTCTGATATTTTTAGAGGTATTAACTCATTTAAATCAGAAGCAGGAAAAAACAAATACACACCTTTTTACTTATTATATAATACCATTCAATATTTTTGTTGTTCTTCAGGTCTTTGTGAAAGAAACAAGAAAACCAGCGTTATGGCATCACAAAAAATAATTACTTTCAACAAAATGTTTCTTGAGCGTCAAATCAACGAAGTTATGATGCTGGAAAATACACGACTGACTTACATTTTTAAAACATGTTAAAATAGAAAATATTTATATGCCGTATGATAAGATTTTGCTAAATAATTATTTTGTGCATTCATGACCAAAGGAAACCTTGGCAAGCGTATGAGAGCTGTCTTGCGAAACCATTTCACAGTTCACAAAAACCCAAGACATGAAAATATTTTGAAGTGATATTCTGGTTAATGAGGTATCGCTGACGTGGAAGGAGCTGATCAAGATGATAAAAATAAAGAACGTATACCATACATTTATTTAATAAAATATTGACTTAAATTGAAACGTTACACTCCATATTTAATTCACCGGTGTTATTCCCTTGCAGTCTCACAATAAAATAATGGAATTTAAAGCTT